>NC_134030.1:21824209-22129209 GCF_964204645.1 Tubulanus polymorphus
ACAAACGATTGAATATATTTGTAGAACTAGTGTTAAATATCCTACAGTTATATTCCAAAAGAAGAGAAGAGATTCAGAACAATGGGAAACAATTCCAGACGAACTGATTCGTATAACTAGAAATGTGAAATATATTACTTCTGCTTCACTAGAATTCAAAGCAGATTTCAAACTGCACAATGGAACAACATTTAGATGTCTCGTTCTTAAGGAAGGCCAAACAGATTTTGATTATCTTCAGTTTGATCTAATCGTAGTTCATCGAACTGGTAAGTAACAGTTTTAAAATGTGAACCTTCCCAGTCTGGAATCCTGCTACTAAATAAACATCGAATCTATCAAAACAAATTAATATTGAAACACAGCATCCTGTTTCTTTTAAATTACTTCGCAGTCAATTGCATGAATTTATAGTTTAGCAGCTACGTATCAAAAGTGCGTTTATTGTAGCGTATGACATGTACATTTTAATGTATTCTGGAATTTATAGAAATAATTCTCAAATTGACGGCCATACGACTCGGCGTGAAATTCATATTTCTGTTTAACGGATATATAGCCGACAGTTTAATTTGTTGTAGCTTCCTCTTTCATATACCCGTCATTTGTTCATCCATTTCTATCTCCGCACAAACATATCTTCTTGTGTCAACTACTTATTTCAAGGTCGCTTGATGAGTTGTTGATTTTAAATTTTGTATATTTGATATTTAAAAACCTGAATTTCTTCATTTAAAAAGTAAAAATTTGTCGCCCTCGTCATTTTTGGAACTGGGAATAAAGCTTTTTATTATGTCTTTTTATTTCAAAAGGGATGTAAAAATAATAAGTATCGGCCGTTCTTGTCACTTTCCCAAAAAGGGGTTGATGAGAAACAACCATATTTATTTGGTATTAATGCACGCGTCAGTAAACTAACCAAACACAACCCAACCACAAACAGTCAAAGTTACTTTCTACAGGTAATTGTTTTTCTCATTTCAGATTTGAATCAAATCCCGGCGACTGAAATCAGTAAATCAGGGTCAGTATCTATTTCACTTAGCGCACTACATAAATCATATCATATATGTATATCATTTCTTTGTTGTCGATGCTTTTTGTGAAATAATTTTGAATTGATATCTCACTCGTCTCATTGGCTTCCGATTAACAGTTCACCTATCATTATTCATCTCAATTTTCACATTTTGCCACAAAAGGTAACAGTACGGGCAATTGTAAAATATGTGACCTCGATATCGCTACCACGAGCCCTGCCTTTTCACTTCTGAGCCCAGTTGCACAGTCGTGACTTAAGTCCAAAAGTAGTCTTAAATCTTAAGACTAGTCCTAATTTATTAGATTGGCAATAGAACTAAGTTGGTCTTAGACTGGTCTTAAGTCTAAGCCTTGACTATGCAACCGGCCTCTGTTCTGCTGGTTTATCTTAATTGTAAATTTCGTCCTTTTCATTCAGAGTTCGTCTGCTTACTGCTGAAAATGTGGCCTCGAAAAACAAGGTCATTATAAATTTAAGTAATAATCCAACTAACTTGTCAAATAAAGTCCCCCGGATCCCAGACACAGAGTCGAATTAAACCCACTGAACTGTGAACCTTGATTTAGGATATAAAAGCGAATTGAATTTTGTAATATAAACTGAATGATTAATTGATTGATATTTGCAGCTTGTGTTGAGGTTTGATTCTATTCTGTTGGTTTCTAGTTTATACCCGCGAATTGTCATCCGGTATATTCTACATCCTTCGAGTTTTCCTTATTTTTCTTTCTCTGACCAAATCGGTATACAGACTGGACTGGACCACAAACCTGACTGGACCATGATGATAATTTACATCGCTTGTGGAGCTATCGGTTTCCTCCTCGTCATCGTTATCATCGTTGTCATCGTCATTTGCAGGTTTGTACTCGTTAATCTCGGGCAGATTTCATATCTAAGATAATGCCCCTATGACGTCATATTAACACGTTAAATAATTTGATGAATCAGTGACGTTTTCGAAAAAAAGATGTCTTCATTCGTAAATTTGTATCTACCTCTGCGCCGATTACTGGCTGAGTCAATCCCAAATCAGCAGGAATAATTCAATATAATGACCGAAATATCCGAAATCTAAAATCTCTTCAACGCTTAAATTACCCATGTTTCAGACGCAGGCGATTGCCAGGTGAAGGTCGTGTGGAGGTTGCGACACCGCAGGTACTCGACGTCTATGACGAGTTGTATGATGACATAGATTCTGTTACTGTGACTGACAAACTGCACACCAGCGATCAGAAAGTTACTACAGATCCGTACGCGAATATCGAGGCCGGGAACGACAAAAATACGGCTCCGTACATGGATATGGCAGCCGCGAAGGGTAAAGACACAGCTTCATATATAGATATGGAAGCCGGGAAGGGCAAAGATACAACTCCTTATATGGATATGGGACCCGGGATAGAAGAGGATACGTACAGGAGTACGGAAACCGGGAAGGACAAACACACAACTCCTTACACGAATACCGGAGCCGAGAAGCGCAAAGATAGACATAGTTACGTGAATACTGAAGCCGGAAAGGCGCGCCGTTTGAAGAAAGATACTGATGAACCCGTGAAAGATGATGTTGAACTTTATTCTTACGCTACTGTTCAATATACTCGCAATAGGCGTTAGAGGGCGCCATTGAGCAAACGACCACTGATTATACATATGCAAAACATGAGGCAATTGATACCTAATTTTTCATAATCTGCTGAGCTCAAAAGTAGAATCAGCTGCATGCATACATTATTCATTTCTAAAAATAACAGACCCGGCAGTTTTAGAAATGAACTGACTACATATTTTATTCTAGTTCACAAAAATGACCCGGTCGACTAGGAGAAACAATTAGGTATGATTCACTAGCCTAAGTTTTAAGTTTTTGATATGTACCAGTAGTGTATTTGATGATCAAACTAAGGAACATCAATTCACTTCGACAATCATTCAAATTCCACTTTTAGCAAATGAAGATTATAGGTGAAATTGCGATGTCAAATGCTTCAGTTTACAGGGCAGTATTCAAACTGTGAAAGTATAAATTCATGATATTCAGCTACCGATGGCCTCGTAGACTCTTATGAGGACTTAAGTTTTTTAAGTGCCAATTGACTTGTCAAAATCATCTTCAGGGGCGTATCCAAGTAAGGCCGAAGCGGCCTCCTCCCCTTATCTATTTTGCCAAGAAAATATTTTCACAACATGGATTAGGAATGTAACAAATATAGTAGAAAGTCTTTGTCATTCATTTTGTTATTGATTTACTCTAGATGCCCCCAGAAAATGATCCAATCCTGATTCCCCTAAAAAGATATATAAAATATGGTATAAAATCCGTCAGTCTTATTCTTTTCTTGATGATTTATTTTCTTTTTTCCTCTTTTACTACTTCGGTCAAACAAGATACATTACACGATGGTAAAAGCTTTCCTAAAATAGATGTGTTTTAAGATTTCATTCAGAAGTATCGACGGATGAGGATTCCGGAATACTGGACGGTCAAACATTCCACATTGTTGGGACAGTGAACTTCAAAGCTCTATTGCCAAATGACCTTCTTGGAGACAGGTTTGACTAGAGGTGTTATCATTTATATCCACTCATATTCTATTCATCCATTATTAGATCAAGCACATTCTAATGATCTTAACATTTTATCAATATGTTCATTTCAGTTACTTTCACTTTGTCTCACTTTAAACCCTTGTTTTAGTCTCTGGTTTGCAGTTACACATTTTTTCATTTAATCAGACGGTTCACAGATCATTTCGTGCCTCGATATTTACCAACCAATCACTTCGTGCCTCGATATTTACCAACCAATGATATGTAGATGAACCGACCGATGTGTTTTACCAGGTGTTATCATTTATATTGACTCATATTCTATTCATGCACAGCGTTTATCGTTGACTCAATACATTTTCATAGTTCTATTATTCACCCTCTAAGGATTGTATTTTATAGGATACTTCCATTTTTCCACATATTTTCTTCGGGCTGATAGAACATCTTATGTGAAGTTAACAATTGATCGATCAGATTTTTTGACTTTTTAAATGCATCAGAATCGAGGATTAGTTGCTTTGTTTATGGATATTTAGAGTAGTTTCACTTTGTTTTTATTTCATTAAGGTAAAAATCATTTCCTCCTCTTTTCACAT
The DNA here is from genome assembly GCF_964204645.1 of Tubulanus polymorphus. Classification (NCBI taxonomy): domain Eukaryota; kingdom Metazoa; phylum Nemertea; class Palaeonemertea; order Tubulaniformes; family Tubulanidae; genus Tubulanus; species Tubulanus polymorphus. The sequence goes on from NC_134030.1 coordinate 21,828,407, forward strand.
CTGGGTTTCGTTTCATGAAAAGTTTTAAGCTTTAGACAGTTAAATATGAATTGTTGTCCTCATTACAAACTTGAAGTAACCAATCATAGCAGCTGAACTTGAGAGATTCAAGTTATTTTTACTCTGTTTTGTAATATTGGACCCTGAGCGAGACTCCTGGTTTTGATGTACACATGTCTTGTATGCAGTGACTATCCATCACTTGGACGTTACCAAAAATACGAATGAAATTGAAATGCTGGTCGAATTAATACTAGGAATAGTTCGTTAACTCATTCGTCTCCTAGGAATCGAATTGACGTTTCGTCTTCGTAGTTCTCAACTTCCGCGACGATTCTAAAATGAGAACTACTAAACCGAAACGTAATTTCGATTCCTAGGTAGTTAAAGAAATACGATCTTATTCCTAGAATTAATTCGGCCATCATATCGCAAACCCCCAATCAGTCGCTTGCCGGCTCTGCCAAGACTGAAGATCCTTTCAGAATCGAATCAATTATACCAAGATAAGATATTTATTTCACTCCAACCATAAGAATGGTACATGGAGGCAAGATTGAATACAAAATATGAAATATAAAAATTTACAAAACATAAACAGAATTTTATACATATATACTTTCAGACGAAGCAAATGGGAAAATAATTCTATAACAAAGTTAAGATCCAATTTTTCAGTAAAACAATTTACAGACAAAGCAAGTACAGAGATTGAATTATATACAGCAAAATATACCACACGTATATACATATACACAATTTACTGGAGGGATTTTTATAAACTTAAACCTAACTCGATAAATTGAGCTATTTGTGGGTTAGGATTCGTTAATATTTCAGAGTTTCTGGACATACTTAAATGGATGGAATTATCACGCATATCATATAACATTAATGAAATGCAGGTCATCTCCTCTCTGACTACGTTACAGGCGGGGCACAGTCTTTCACTTCTGTATGAGCGTTCGATCGATTATCTACCGGTAACAAATAGGAACCAATTCTGAATTCGAATGAGCTATAACGCGCAAGACGATACTTTCAAATTTTCAGATATTTTCTTGAACATGTGAATTTAAAAATCGATCATGTATAAGTTTGTTAGACTTTTAAGTGCATATCAGAATGGGTTCACTTAGAATGGTTTAGTTTGATAGAATAGTTTTACTTTTCTGATAAACCGTTTTTCTTTTCATTAAGGAAAAACTCACTTTTTCCTAGACTCACTACACACCAGAGTTTGGTTTACTCCAGACGGTTATATTTGAAATCCATTATGAGTTTGAATTACTGTCCTCATTAAAAACTTAAGTCCTCACCTCATCAAGTTTTCTTCACTTTTTTGTGAATCGGACCCTGACCTACTAGTCTCCTAGACTTGATGTATATCTGTCTGCGGTAAAACATTGAACACTTTTAATTTTTGAACACCATTAATTTCCTATTCTTTTTGCATACCGGTAGAGATATTTACATCTTAACAATTGAACACCTCGTCTATAGAATTTCATAAAAATGCTTGTCGACAAGAGGTTCCCTGTGCAAGAGCGTCGTTGTAAGATGTGTTTAACTGTTTTCTGTATGTGACGATGATCTGAGGTTTGTGTCTTTATATCCAGGTAATGAATGAATCAAGATGAGGAATCTATGGAGGAATCCGCAGAAGTGTTTAGTGATCTACGTGATTATACTGTTGAATCTCATGGCGTACAACAACAGCCCACAAGCGTTTAGAGTCAAGAGAAATACAGGTAAGACAACGTGAAAGAACATATCATAGAGTATATATGGAAAATGTATTACATAAGATAAAACTTATCACCAGACTTTGGAAACTTGTATTTGAAATATCTGGGACAAAATGATAGTAGTTGAATAGTCCACTTGAACTGATACATTTACCTCGAATGAAAACCCACAATCTCTCAAGTGTTTACATTTTACCTTAAACATTTTAACTATTCAATAATTGTATTTTATCTTCTAAAACTCCATCTGCACTTGATTCTTATATCCGGGTTATGCGTCTCCACTACGCTCGCAACACGCCTTCAATGCTGAGTTTTCCGCAAAACCTGGGTTTTAGAAACCGTAGTTGAAAAAGAAGGGTCCACTCCTTATTCAACCACGTTCGCGTAAAACTTTTAGAATTTTTACTAGAAGTGTAGAAAGTAAACCCGCGCAACGATTGAACTTAAAATTGAACTACAGATTGGTAGAAATCCCACAATAAAATCAGCGAAAGAAATTGAAATCAGAATTCAGAATTCATTGTAAACGAGAATATATTTCGAGCAACGTTTCGGCTAAACACAACTATGAGCCAATCATCAGGCGTACCGATACACGAGATATATTTAACAAGATATTTATACAGAAAATGAACTGAAGAATGAGTGATCGAAGTTAAATACAGAGTAAAGTTATTCAAAACATAGACAAGGAAACAATAGTAGAAAGAGTTAAGCAACAGCAAACAGCAAACTAGGGGTAAAACGAGGAGGTAAATAAAACACAAAACCCGAAACTAAAACGAGGAGGTAAACCAGGGGGTAATCAAACAATGGCAAAAACATAACAAGGTTAATCAGAGAGTGAGGGGAAACAAAGAGGGCAGGATAGAAGGGAAAATTAATATAATGCGGGGACAGGTGAAGCGAGAAATTTTGAGATCAATAAGTTGTGGGGAAAATCGATATTCGAATTGTGGCAATTTTCCAGATGTTCAATTATCAGAGCTGATTTCTTAACGTGTCGTTTGGTTTGATTGGGACAGGGACACCGCACGAATACGTTTGTTCACTGACTTATGGCATATAATGTATATTTGATATTTCAGCACCTGATGGAGTTGTACTGGACAGTGTGAATGTATTACCGGGTACAAGAATATTACGTATATTGTGTATTTGATATTTCAGCACCTGATGGAGTTGTACTGGACAGTGTGAATGTATTACCGGGTACAAGAATATTACGTATATTGTGTATTTGATATTTCAGCACCTGATGGAGTTGTACTGGACAGTGTGAATGTATTACCGGGTACAAGAATATTACGTATATTGTGTATTTGATATTTCAGCACCTGATGGAGTTGTACTGGACAGTGTGAATGTATTACCGGGTACAAGAATATTACGTATATTGTTTATTTGATATTTCAGCACCTGATGGAGTTGTATTGGACAGTGTGAATGTATTACCGGGTACAAGAATATTACGTATATTGTGTATTTGATATTTCAGCACCTGATGGAGTTGTACTGGACAGTGTGAATGTATTACCGGGTACAAGAATATTACGTATATTGTGTATTTGATATTTCAGCACCTGATGGAGTTGTACTGGACAGTGTGAATGTATTACCGGGTACAAGAATATTACGTATATTGTGTATTTGATATTTCAGCACCTGATGGAGTTGTACTGGACAGTGTGAATGTATTACCGGGTTCAAATATGTTACTGTCGCAGGAAGGTAAAACTGTTAGTATTACCTGTAAACAGAGCAGCGCTGCAGCGACTGGTGTAGCATTCCAGCTACAAGTGAATAATGGACCAGAAGGGACCTGGATTGCATTACCTTCAGAATCAGCACCAGTTTGGGTTTTTCAGCCCGATGCTCGTAAAATATATAAATGTGTGGCCATTAATTCAGCCGGAATTAAAGAAAGTCAAATCTACCAATCAGATGTAATTAGTGAGTATGCATCACTTATCAAATAATGCTGGGAAAATAGAAAAAAAGTTTCCTGTGCACATGTTATATTTTTTCGTGCATATAACTTTTATTTCAGGTATAAAGATAAATGAAAACCCGTGTAAACTGCATGAATTCAAACCATCACTAACTTGTACTTGTAAAGCCACTAGTAAGATTGGTAATCCAATCATCAAAGTAAAATGGTATGCTGATGGATTTACTGAAGGTTCAACGGATATTGATCAGATTCCCGATCAAGGCGTAAATACTCCGGTGAAAGATGGAGTTATCAACAGGAATCAGATGCGGTTTAATTTAATGCTGTACGCAATATTGATTCAATGTCGGTTATGGAAGTATAATGGGATAGAGTTACCGAAACAAAAACTTCAAGAACAAATACTACATCAAACTCCAATGAACGTTACGTGTAAGTTGGAGAATATTTTAATGAGAGAATTTTCATACGATATCAGAGTGACAATAATGCATGTTACATCGTTTATTCTATTGGTAACTGCCCATAGTTGGAGATTTAAGAGTTACTATTTCATAACGACTGGTGATCATGCCTATGAAATTCTTTCGTTTTAATATTTGGTTCCAAGAAGGTATTTCGAGTACTGAAGCGAATTGTTAATAATAACATTAAAAGGACTAGAATATGAATGTGCATGAATTTGCCTTTGAAATCGAACCTACTAGAAAACGATTTCAAAAGTTCGTTTCTGTAACAATTGTCATCTTCGGGTATTCTTATGGCTATATCAGGGTTTTTTAATTTGTAATATGGGACAAAGCTTCTTGAACCGGGACAATAGGATCACGCACAACTCACCAGAATAAAGGATTCTTTTCATGAGTGCGATAGATACGCCACCTATCGTTGATATGTATCGTTGCAAAAACAAATAAACTATATTACAATATAATTATGTCGGGAGTTACACCGCTACATTTCCGTCGATTCTAATTTCGACGCCCTTGATAAACACACATTCCTCGGTGCGCAAGTAATATTTTACCATGTTTTATGGACGGACGTTTTCTCGATTTTGCACCGATCAGTGAAATTGAAGTGGATAAACTTGATATCCTCCAAAAATATATTTGCATCTTTATCTTTCAGATTTTCCCGATGAAATTGAAACACCAGATACTTTCACCGGAGAACCTGACATTAGAAATGAAGGAGAAGTTGTAGAATATACTTGTAGAACAGTGATAGGAAGGCCCGATCCTACAGTGATATACCAACAGAAGAGAAGAGGTTCTGAACAATGGCAGCCAATTCCTGATCCACAACCTCAAAGAGTACCTGTCTTGGGGGGTTTTGACACGACGTACAAGTTCAAAGCTGATTTCAAACTGCACAATGGAACGTCATTTCGATGTGCTGTAAAGGAGAACCTTACATTTCCAGAACCTCAGCAATTTAATCCAATCATTGTTTATTGTAAGTAACAGTTTCTTTCTCGAATTCGAGAAATAAGTAATTTTCCCTGCAACAATACAGACCCCAGTGGTAGTGCAGACCTATCCACACATATAGCATGTCACAATGTAACCATGCTAAGGAGGAACATGGCAGAATCTCATGATGTCATCAGGTTCAAATCCCTGCTAGGGAGGAACGTGACAGAGTCTCACGATGCCATCAAGTTCAAATCCCTGCTGAGGGAGGATGTGTCTACTAGGACAGGGGTTTGTACTGTGACAGAGTCTCACGATGCCATCAAGTTCAAATCCCTGCTGAGGGAGGATGTGTCTACTAGGACAGGGGTTTGTACTGTGACAGAGTCTCACGATGTCTTCAGGTTCAAATCCCGTCTGAGGGAGGATGTGTCTACTAGGACAGGGGTTTGTACTGTGACAGAGTCTCACGATGTCATCAGGTTTGAATCCCTGCTGAGGGAGGATGTGTCTACTAGGACAGGGGTTTGTACTGTGACAGAGTCTCACGATGCCATCAAGTTCAAATCCCTGCTGAGGGAGGATGTGTCTACTAGGACAGGGGTTTGTACTGTGACAGAGTCTCACGATGTCTTCAGGTTCAAATCCCGTCTGAGGGAGGATGTGTCTACTAGGACAGGGGTTTGTACTGTGACAGAGTCTCACGATGTCTTCAGGTTCAAATCCCGTCTGAGGGAGGATGTGTCTACTAGGACAGGGGTTTGTACTGTGACAGAGTCTCACGATGCCATCAAGTTCAAATCCCTGCTGAGGGAGGATGTGTCTACTAGGACAGGGGTTTGTACTGTGACAGAGTCTCACGATGTCATCAGGTTCGAATCCCTGCCGAGGATGATGGGTCTACTATGACAGGGCTTAAGAACTGTGCTAGGTCAGATATAACTTTTACTAATGTTTTGTTTGTTTTTCAATCAGATTTTGCCGCACCAGTTTACAAGAAATCCAGTGAAAATGAAACAAATGCAGCGTATATTGTAACAGTTAATAGTTACCCATTGACTCAACAAGTTACATGTGACCCTCCAGCTGTCGTCCAAAAACTATCAAACTCTCAGTGGAATATAACGATACCTATCGTAAATAGTACCACAACTGACTATAGAGGGCGGTGTTTGGCTGACGGTATTAATGAAAGGGTTATTGATGTCGCTGGTTATCATCACGCCGGTCCAACTGATGAACCAGGTAAGATTCCGGGTCACGACTGGATGAATTTTACATGAATTTGAAGATTCAAATGATTCAATTCCATGAAACATGATAAAACTCGAGGCCATCATCTCTTAACTCGAAATCATTTCTACACAATCAAACAATTTACTTATGAAAGTCGTTATTTTTCAAAATTGTCACAAAACCTAAATTAATATATTTCAAAGTCTCAATTTACTAAGTCATTTGTCATTATTATTGGGTCTCATTTTACTAGGTGTAAGTCGTCATTCATTTAAAAAGCGTCACATACATACATATTACAAAAAAATAATTTTTGTATTTTACCTAAAGTGTAAATGATTTAGAATAGTCAGCACAGCGGAGGAGTCTCGTGACGTCATCAGATTTTAAATCCGTGCGCGATGACGTAATTCTCTGTGTCGTCAGAATTGAGCGTTTTCTATTATTATCTGTGAATTCATCACATTCAAATATTACACAATGATTTAGCATCTTTAACTTTCTATCTTGAGGCTGTTTGACTCAATCAAGGAACAATTAATTTTCTCCCATTTTAAAAACAACTTATTTACTTTATTCAGAGACTATTTGAGCTTTGAAATTAAGGAACAATTAATTTTTGTTTGACCTAGTTAATTATTCAATTCTCAATTGCTGTTATTTTTATCAATAGTTACAATGGAACTATTTCTAGCTTTATATAATTCAATTCAATCGCATCACCGATTAGTTTGAATTTCCGTTTCAGATGCAGGAAATGGAGGCAGAGTGGCTGGTGCTGTAATCGGTATACTGATATTACTGATTCTGATAATACTGTTTATACTGTGGCGTCGTGGCTGCTGTAAGTTTTACATAAAACCATCATTAAATCTTTAAAAAAAATAAACAAACTGCAGAAATGAAATACTGTATTAGGTGTAGAAAACCTAATGATGAACTGTGTAGCTGTGGAAATAGTTAGTTCTATAATATTTCATATACAGAATGCTAGAAATCCAAAAGTAGTGTACACAGCTGGAAGAATTCAGGGGTCCCAAGGTGGCCAGATACAGTTCATTCTCAATTATCTGTTCAAATTTTATTCATGCAATTGAATTCAAGAATGTTTGGAACTTAGTAGAACAGAATGTTATCATTTCTGGGATTCAGCACGGGTTGGGTCGTAGTTTCAGATGGCTGCAAACGTGAAATGTGCTACGACCAAACATTCACCGGTTCCATAAAAATCATTTAGATGGAAACCGCCGCCATAGGTTTTCTTAGCCTCCAGGAGAAGCTACTATGTAACATCGTTCTCTTCACAAATAACGGTGTTTGAAAAAGTATCCATTTTATAATGTTTAGCATCATTCAACTTTCAATCAATTTTCTAGACACAATACGCGCATTATTCAGACCAGAATTTAGGTGCACGAGACGCATTAAAAATCTAAAGCCAGAATATGCATAATGTTTATTTATTTTCGTCTGACATCGATCACTTATAGATCTGAATCAGTGCGGTCTAAATAAAACATCGTTTTTATATCTATTGTAAAATGCAGCATTAATTGAATTATCTAATGGCGAATGAATTACTCGTAGATGCACAGTCTTGGGTACAGGCTCGATACAAGTCACTGCGGGGTCATCAATCACCGTTGATAGGTTAAGATTACTTGCCTACGTAGGTTCTGCATTTTCTCGTTGGGAAGTATCGTTAAGTTGTTGTGTGACGATAGTAATAAATTATCACATATGCCTACCAGTTATCGGTAATGAAAACTTGCGTCCGGTTCCTTGTCCCAGTTACCATTTATTGCGAACTAGAAATTCCGTAAATCCGTGATTCCGAAATAGTACCGGAAACTCAAGAAAGTTATGCAGTATTATTGCTTCAATTATCTCATAGCATTAGTATCCATGACTATCTTTAGTGGGTGGCTCCAACAATATCCAAATCACACTGTTTCTTTATTGGGTTGATTTGTCAGGTGAACGTGCATCATGTTAACAAACAGTATTTCTGTTTTCTAATTTACAGTACCGCGTTTATGTCCGAAATCTGAAGATGCGATTGAATTGTTGCGTTGGACAAGTGAAACCTGGTATGAAAAAGGTAAGATTCTCTCACATGATTTACTGCACATATTCTCAGATATCGGTTTGATAATTTTAGGTGTTGTTTTCTCTTTGTAGATCATGAGAATTGGGTGAAAACACGTGACCAACTGCAGCCAGGTACCTATTAACCCTATTTCTATGTAGAATATTTTGCATGAATACAGTTCATAGTTTTAGAAATCACCCAACTGTAAATGTCAATTTAAGTTTATGGTTTGTTAACAACGTAAGTTCTTGAAGATTTCTTGAGAATTCTTTGATCAATTATGTTGATATTTCGTTTACATATTTATTTACCCTAGACACACATCTGTAGTCTTACTGGCGCATGCCTAGCGACCATTGTTCTTAAAAGAAACCTCATGCACATTTTTGAAGTCTATGGGAAATTTCGAAGACATTTGGCTCATTTGTCTCGAGATCTGAAGTATACCCTGGACAAAACAACGTGCTCCGTAAAAAGACATTGGCTTGATCGAAATCAAGATGACTAATTTTCGATTTTCGTTTTCAAAAATCAGTACATTTTTGAAGTTTTCTAGAGAAATTTTGATAGAATCTATTTTTCTTGATGTTTGGTTTATACATGTATATACCCTAGATGTATCAACAGTTCTGAAAATGAATAGTTGGAATCAAGACTGGCGGCTATTGTTACTCGGCAGGGCGGTTAAAACGACCCTCTTCTTTTTTTTACCAGGTCTAGAGGCTTTAAAAGATGGTCGTTTCTCAATATTTGTTTATTATGGAAATCTTCTTTCTGACCAGAAACTAGTCCATATTCACTTACGTGGAAATCCTGGACTTCACTTGTAGCAAGTGAGGATCCACCAGGTGCAAGGAGGCAATTCCTTGCTATTTTTAGAGTCTGACCTTTTCGTGAGAAAGAAGAAAAAGCATGTGAAAATCCCTGATAATGTGTTGGCCTAAGCGTTGTTGTCGTCGTTAATCGGCGCTTTTTTCGGCAATCCTCCAGTTCATGGTGTTTCATCGATTGTTCATTGCTGTGTTTGGTTGAATGACTGGACTGGTTCTGGGTCAGGCGTATAGTCTGATCGTGCCTAGAACGCGTCACCACGCATCTAATTTTAAAACGTTTTCCGCGGGAGGACGCCCACTAATTTAACCCCTCCCTCAAATCCTGGATCCGCCACGTAAAATGCGGCAATAGTGGATTCCCATTGAAAATAAACTATACGCGAGAAACGTTTTTAGATGTCGTCTTTTTTCATGTATATCTGTAGCTAATATTTGTGTTGTTTGTTTAACAGTTGAAACTGGAGACTTCGAGGTCATTGACAGGTTCAGTCCAGGTATATTAGATATTTATTGTGATTTCATTTCAATCAAACAATATAAACTCAGATAATTCATCGATAAATCAACTACCTGTTTGTTAACATCGATGAATTCATTTCAAAAATCAATTTATTGTCAGTTTTTCTTTATAGAAATTGTTAGAATAATTGTCGATGTTTACGGAACTGAGAATGATTGGGAGTTAACGAGAGATAAGGATAAACAAGGTAAGAGGAGTGATGACTCAGTTGCCAGGGTAAGTGTCAAACCGGCTGATTGGTTTGTTGCAACCCGGGGCCGGGTTTATAGACTGGTGTTAACTTTAAACCCGGGGGTTAATCTAATTAATTTTCAATTGAGTTAACCCCCTGGTTAAAGATAATACCAGTCTATAAAACCGGGTCCTGCATACAATACTGTACCGGAATATGACACTTCCCCGGGCCTCCTATCTTCATCCAACAGTAATTCAAACTGTTTGATGCACAGTTTATTCAAATATTGAAAAAAATGCTTTTTATATTTCATTTCAGAAAAAGCTATCAGAGAATTCCTGTTCCAACAGTTATCACGTGATCAAAGTAAGTAATCGTTTACCTATAGTTTGTTTTAAGTTCATGTACGCTTGTGATGTATGTAAACATGCGCATGTGAGTTATGTGTACATGTACATGTGAGTAATGTGTACATGTACATGTGAGTAATGTGAACATGCACATGTGAGTAATGTGTGCATGTACATTTGATTGATACATAGTAAGTTGTGAGTTGCGGAAACATGTTCATGTAAGTTAACATGCACATGTGATTTGTTTACGTGTTTTAAGTTAACACAAGTTTGATCAATGTTTATATTTTCAGGTATGTTGGATTTGGTGAAGAAAATTCTAAGTAAGTACAAAATCTCATTATTTTTCTGACCTCTTCAACTCGAATCATGTCTCTAAATGTGTTTGTTATTATCTATTGACAGGAAAATACACGAGAATAAACAATTTAAAAACGAAACTATCAAATGAGATCGGTAAGAGTTGATTGAATACAGTAATTGATGTAATGAGTTTATTGATTATTATTCTACTGTCAACTCATTTTGTAAATGTATTACAGATACATTACTGAACGAGAAGAGGTCAATAGATGGCGCTGATGCAGTTTACAATAGAGATGAAGGTACCGTTATTATTTACTGTTCAAATGAAATATTCAGCATTGCTGATAGAAATGTAGCGAATTCTATTCAAGATGGCCGCTTGGCAGCCTTTTGGCAATAACCTGATAGAAGTGACCAGTTGGGAATTTGTAATATTTCAGTGTGTTATTTCGTGAAATGGAAAGTTACTCTCATGCCATTTTTGCCTAAATTCGTACCATTTTTGACAAATTGGATGCATCAAAAGTTGAGAGGGAAATTTCATCTTAAACGTATCAGACTAGAGCTTCAGAAATAATCAAGTTACAACAAAATAATCAGATTTACATTTGTTATTTAAGAAATAAGACTGATGTGATATAAACTAGGGGTAATGATACAGCATGAAACAGAATTTCAATTGAACTAATTTCAAATCTATTTTTTCCGTGTTACAGATGAAATTCGTGTTAATTTTATGACGCAATTGAATGAAGAGAAAAGACCCCTGACAAACAAAGAGAAAGAGTTCATCAGAGATGGTCAGTAAAACTATGAATTCGGTCTGAGTTCAATTTTCACATGTAGTTGACTACACAGGGTTACCACGAGTCTTAAGAGTGTTTAAAGAACTTACTGGCGAAAATGGCTTACTTTTTGGAAAAAGTAGTGATTTACTGTGTCGCTGCCGTTTAGGATTTATCTGTATTTATCGATTTGCAAAATAAAACGAGCGCCTGTGAATCACACTGAGCTTTTTTTCGTAGGTTTCAAATCCCCAGTAAATGTTTATAATGAATTTCTATATTTTCAGTTGCTTCATCAGTTGTATATATTGTTGATTTCTTTGCTAAAATGTCCGGTAGGTTCCATAAATCATTTCAGTAAAAATACTGTGGAGTTTGTTGTGGAATTATTGAATAATTGATTGTGTTTATTTTTACTGTAGATGCGGAATTATGTGAACGAGGAATATCCAACATTAAACGTAGGTTTTAATTCTCATTTTATCCTCAAATGTTTATAAATACATGTGCTCTATAATCTTCTTTACATGTGCATGTGAGTTCTCTGTAAATGTCCATGTTAGTTTTGTGAAGGATTTGTGAGTTCTGTGGTAAAAACCTTTACTTTATATTTCAGCTACTGTTGAAATTGTTGGTAAGTTGTAATATTCACTATGATGTTTAAACTGGTGCTGAGGCTGTTCAATTATAACTGAAATATCACTGTATCTTTTTATAGGTAAGTTTGTGAAGGAAACACTTCAAACAGAAGTTAAACAACAGAATGGTGAGTGTTCAGTTAATCTATCATTTCCTCCCTGAAAACTGTAATCTGATTACAAATTAAACATATTTTGTCTAATTACAGAAAACGTCGTTACACAAATAGAAAACCAGAAAGTAACTGATGAAACAAAGAGAGGTTTGTTATACAATAAACTGATTATCATAATTTATCCATAATTTATTCAGATGTTGTTAATATTGAACTATTTACCGGTACTGAAAAAATGTAGGTACAAATTAACCCGCAATAGTGAATAATAGGCCCGAATAATAGAAACTGTCTTTATGGTTGGTATTACAGAATTGGGAGTGGCCGACCGGGACCGTTTTGTGAACAAAGATATTTGTGGTAAGACTGAAAATGTTGTTCTTTTCTTATTTTTCATGCTAATTACAAATCGTTTCGTTAATGAGAAATCCAAGGTACAATTAAGCCAGCTGGACCCAGGTAATGTGAACAACTGGCAACGTTGTCAAAATTCATCCGCTTTGTGGGAAATTAAAGGTTTCATAAGACCCGGTTAATCCAGATGTATTTGGATGAAATTCTAGTTTAAACTGATCTAATCAATATTTATGTTATTCTATCCATGTATTCATTTGTAGAATCAGTTTTATCGGAGTCAAGTTTGCAGAAATTAGAAGAGAACAAACATTCTACAGAACTAGATAAAAGTAAGTTTAAACTTTCCTTGTCCCTAGAACTAAATTTACCGAGTATTTGATGACCATGAATTGAAGATGAAATTTATCGATGTCATCAGATTATCAGAAGCATCTGTTATGATTCAGAGCCGAGTTTTAAGTGGTGTTAAACTAAGAATGTATCTCGACAGTTTGTGTCGATAATCTTCAGACCGAGTTCGAATCATAGCTTGAAGAAACCATGTTTTGATTGTTATGCATACATCACATGGGGTGGCTCTGAGAATATCCAAATCATATCATCATAAGATGCTAGCTGAGGGTGATTTTTGTCAAAATCCTGCATTATGGGAAATGATTTTGTGATAAGTTTATTTCGTTGTTTAACTATATTTTCAGGTATTTATGAAATAAGTCGAGATGTTTTAGGTGAGAACTAAATAGTACTAACAAACTATAAATATCGTGGTCTAGGGTCGAGAGCAGACGCTTTAAAAGACATTTCTAGCGGACAAACTCTTAATTTCACTGATAAAAACTTGTTGGATTTAATTTTTATCAGATATTTGAAAAGAGGTTCAAAATAGCAGTGTTGATTTTCAGCAGCAGTTGATGCTGTGTTGAAATCATGAATTATATTCTTTTTTTCAGAAATCAAATTGAAAATCGCAGTTTTCAAATCTATCAAAGGTAAGAAGTCTATGTATGGATTGCATCAGAATCAGCCGGGTTTATTCCATCATTTGCCAAGATTCAACCTGAGCTCAATTTGTTTTCTGAGAACTCAATTTCAGTTCTGATGTCATTTTCCTGGTAATTTATCTTCAAGAATCACTTTTAGAATTATACGCTGGACGAGCTGAAAGATTTCTGAAAGAACTCAAAGAGAAACTGAAACAAGAGGAAAATGAAGAGAGAAAAAATGAGGAGGAAATGAACAGAATAATTCACAGTTCAGTTTGTCAGGCGTTTAAATATATCACTGATATGAATGAAAGTAAATATCGATTTTATATCTCAAATTATACATGCACTTAACATGTCACATATTATGTGTGAATGAATACACATGTAACATGTTCATGTGAATGAATACACATATAACATGCTACATGTTACATGTGAATGAATGCGCATGTTACATGTTCATGTAAATTAATGCACATGTTGCATGTTTAGTTCTCTGATATATTTCAGAAACTCTGATGGATAATAAAGTTGTAGGATATGGAGGTTTGTAAATAGTTCAATCACAAACCAGTTTTCAACGTAAATAATCTGTTTGATTTTCTCTATTTATATTTCAGTGAGTCCAGAAGAGATAAGTGAGTTCTGATTGATATTTATAAATATTCTCAGTACAGTAGACTGCGCGCTTGCCTCTGATTTCATGTTGTAATTCGTCATATTTACCTGTTTATAAGTTGCAGTGATTTTCTATATTGATAGATTCTAAACTACATGAATTTGCCGATAAAGAGTTTGAAGACAGAAAAGGTACCGTACACATTACAAAGTGTGATGATGCTTGAATGGATTGTTTTGATATCGGTTACCCTAGATCCGGGTGTCGTACATAGAAAGCAAGCTAACCAGTAGACCATGGGCGTATAAATTAGTCTAGTTTATACGCTCATGAGTAGACCAATAGAACTGTTTAGTGTTTATACAGCTTGTCCTATATGCGGAACGCTGTGACCTTTTTTGAGCCCAAAAAGTTCATTTTTGCCCTGAATTCCGAGACCTGTAGCTTCCGAATGGTTTGCCATTTTTCATTGAAATTCGTTATGGATATTTTTCGAAGGGCTCTTAAACATATCAGATGGGCTGACGTTGAATAATGGAATTTAGTAATGTTTTAAATTTTATTGATGTTTATGATCAATGTTTATTACAGTCGGTATAAAGACACTTGAAGAAATATTGCCTCTAAAACTGAATATACCGGACCAACTCAGCACTGGTAAGTGACTACACTGAAACTGGATGTTTGAATTGAAATTCAATACAGTAAACTTTAAATTTGTCGAGAATCAGGAAAATCGGTTTATCACAAACTTAAGGAATCTTTATTTGAATTTAATCTAATTTGTAGACTTGTATGCAGGACGAGATCCAGTTATTCTGCCGGATCGAGCAGGTATTGTATAAGTCCGTAAAAAACTTAAGATAACCAGTTTAATTCCATTCCATAATCATGCCGTTATCAAACGCCAACATATCTCAGGGAATAAATCCCGCAAATCTAAATTCAGTGGAAATACCATTCTTTATAATACCTTGTACTTCATCGGTCCCAACTGTTGCATCATGAAGGACTTTCACTGTGAACAAAATTTGAGTTTTTTAAGAGCATTAGCCTGAAATATTCTGCAACTGATCTTTGTCCCTGTAAGGACGATTAATTCTTCTAAGTTCTTGTAACGAATCCTTAAACTGCTCGTTATTAAAACCAGAAAATGCTCTTCCGTCATATACCTAATTGTGAGGTTAAGGCCCTGATAATGGTGTTCTAACCCTGGTTTACTGGTATTTTTAATGTCAAAATGCAAACTTAAAGCAATAACGGTTTTAAAATGAAACCGCACTCAATGAATGTTGTGTCTATGTTTGCTGTTTTTATATGAATTTCAGTGGAATATTTCAAGGAAGAATTCATTATTGCAATACAATCTGATGAATCATTAAAAACTGCTACTCGAACTGCTTTAGTTAACAGTAAGTTACATCTACAGTAAACTACATTTACATCTACAACAAACTACATTTACATCTACAGTAAACTACATTTAATACATCTACAATCAACAATTAGATACATTTATTCACTATGATTGTCAATCATAGAAACTTGTTTGTGGTTTTTTTAGAACCAAGTAAAATCAACGATTTGTTGAGGAAAGAAAAGTCGAATGGTAAAATTATTTGATGAAATGTGGATAATTTGTTTGTTTTCACGAACCGAAAAATAATTCAAACGTTTTTCTTCTATTTCTTAGTTAATAGAATTTATGGTGAAGTGAAAAAGAGAATAGAATCAATGTCTACAGGTTTGGATTTTAATGATTTTCTATCAATTCTTGCATTTAAATGTCGGATATATTTCGATCCTCGTGTTGAGGTTTCTTTTCATAAAGCATATTATAATATATCATATTTCGCATAACGAAGTGGCTACTCGTACGAATAATTCCGTAGGCTATTCGTATGCACCCGTCGGATAACTCTGGAATTATGTGTTCGGGAAGGGATAGGGTTAGGGTAAGGTGAGGCTATATGTAGTTAAAACATTCGACCGACCGTCAGCGAGCTCGGTGGTCTAGTGGTACGATGCCGGCTAGTAATTTACTAGCCCGGGTTCGAGTCTCGCTCAATCCGCTCTATTTTTCTCTAACTCTATTCTCCACACTTTCCTTGAATTTTCTAAGTCGTGCACCTCTGTACGCATGCGCGGCGTTAATCGGCCAATCAGCGACAGTTATTAGCGTACAGATCCTAGTCCCGTACGAATAGTCTCCAGAGTAATCCGTACGGGTCCGTACGAGTAGCCACAGCGTTCTCATAAACATGTCATATCATATTATAAACCACTAGCATATACAATAATAATATATAAAATGTGATTTTGAAGGTGATGAGTTTTGTTTTACTTTTTATCACGGATTGATTCATTGCTGAATTTACGTTATTATTTCTATTTGTGATTTCAGAGGAATTAAATGAACGAGGAATCGTAGTTTATAGAAGTGAGTAAAAGTCAATTTGTCTGATTTGAATTCTAATCTGTTCATCAATTCCATATCCTGCTCCATAGTTACCCTGATCCCATAAACTCCTAACAAGAGACTCCCAACACTAGAATCATAACCCCCTCAGTTTTTTAAATTCAGATTTAGATCAAATTAAGTAAGAATTTTATAGTAAAAGTGAACTGTATGAATTTATCTGTTTAGATCTAATTAATGTATATTTATTAGTTATTGTTGTTCTGTTTTTCAGTAAAAGATGAAATAGCGAGTAAGTACTGATAACAACTTCCATGTTAAAGTTTTGATAAATTTATATATCTCATGTCCTGTTTTAAATAGTAGTGGTTCTTATTAAAATCCAGTGAAACCGTTTTACAGATGATGAAAATACTTCCTTCAAGACAAAAGGAAGGATTGTGAAAGAAGAACATGTTTCCCTCTCCCTGCAGTAATCTATTGTGTTTATTCTGTTTCAGTGTTTCATATCAGACCAATTATTGCAAACAGAATCCCGGGATTTAAAGGTGAATACATTGTGTTGACTGTTAGGTGTTTTAATAATCAAATTAAATCGGTACCGAGAGTAAGAGTGGTCGACTGGTACTGAGTAAGGGTGGCGGTCGACTGGTACTGAGAAAGGGTGGCGGTCGACTGGTACTGAGTAAGGGTGGCGGTCGACTGGTACTGAGTAAGGGTGGCGGTCGACTGGTACTGAGTAAGGGTGGCGGTCGACTGGTACTGAGTAAGGGTGAAGGTCGACTGGTACTGAGTAAGGGTGAAGGTCGACTGGTACTGAGTAAGGGTGAAGGTCGACTGGTACTGAGTAAGGGTGAAGGTCGACTGTATTTTGTAGGAGGATATTTGACGCTGTAGCAGCATAAATAGTTTACATCATCAGTCGATGTCACAGTTGTTTCTAATCAACATTGTATAATTACAGATTCATTAGTGACTGTTTTAAAAGAGAAATGTAAAAAGGCTATCAGTATGTGGCCATCAAAACACTGGACATATGATATATCTACCGCGAGTAAGTTCACAGTGAAATCAGTTTGTGATTTATAATAGAATTCTATTGTATAAAAACTTGTCTATTGTTTATTACATATAGTGTCTGTACTCAGTAAATTAACCAGTAAAACTTTAAAGACAAACACAGGTTATTGGAAACAAGTCCAAGAATGTTTCGGTAAATAATAAATTCTTGTTTCACTGAACGTTTTATTAAATGATCTGATTTTTATGTTTTGAATAATAATTGTTTGTTCTGTTTGAATAGGAGATGAAATTGACAGTGAAACAAATACAACTGAACTGACAAAAATAGGTGAATATCAATACAACAACTTAATATTTCCAGATTAACAAAAATTATTTCGAATTTTGCGTTGAATTCATTGAAGATCGAAATTCATCAATGTGATCAGATCTTTAGAGGCATCTGTTTTGGTTCATGGGTTACACAGTATTATCAGTTGAATTCTCGGCTCAAAATCAATCATAGCTTGAAAAAATCACGTTTAGAGTGTAAAATTAAGAGGTGTTTGAAAATCGTCACTCTTTGGTTACATTTTGTATAGATGTGAAAATTTATTTATTATTCATTTGTTCGTTTATAGTTGATGATTGTTTGGGTGAATGCATTAAAACAATGAGTGATAAATGGAACACTGGTGAGTACCCCTCATATGGTGGCTGATAAGGGCCATGAAAATATTTCCTGACCAAAAATTATTTCGTCATGAAAAATAATATTCCATCGAAAAATGTTCGTAAGTAAAAATAATTTCGTTGTGAAAAATAAATTCTCATCAAAAATATTCATACGCTAAAATAATTTTATTAATAATCGCCTCCTAAATATAGGCGTGAGTAAAAATAATTCCGCTATGAAAAATAAATTGCCTTCCTTCAAAATATATTCCTAAAAATAATTGTGGGTTTTTCCGCTAGTGCACGCGTGCGCGCACGCGCTAGTCGCTAGTCACCCCTGATCTAGCCCTAAGTATAGTATAGTGGTACACACTGTGTGCATAATATACTTAAACTACACGGGGGACATACCGCACAGCTCTCATTTACACATGAATCAGGGTACTACGGTAGAGCTTTGGTTTATTTTTATCCTGAAATTTTTTGATGAGTCCTTGTGAACTAACTTTAGGAAGGGTGGGATGGTGGTGATGTCGTTGGGTCCATGTGAACAGAAATTATGTGGAGGCATTTAAATGAGGCTATTCAGAGTTGAAACAAACTGCAAAGTGAACAAGGTTAAGCGACAGTTTTCTATGAGGTTTAATTTCATGTTTTGTTATTTCTAGGCGATTTTAAGAACCGCAAGATGATTGTAGGGAAAGGTAAATATTCCGTATATAATTCCCTTAGAACCGGTTCTATAGTCATCATTACAATTGAGACCAGTCTAAGACGGTCTCGGTTCAATAAACAACTAGAACCAGTCGTAAGATTTAAGACGAATTTTGGATTCAATTTTCGATTATGGAGCCGGCCACTGGTTATATCAATGAAAAACCAATTTCATTATGAAAATCTGTTTGATTTTCTATCCATTTATATTTCAGCGAGTCCAGAAGAGATAAGTGAGTTCTGAGATTAGTAGAATTTATTTTAGATTTTCACTATTTTGATCTATAAAGTGATTGTTATGTATCCAGTGACAGGTATCTGTGTGAACTGGTGACCAAAATCACAAATGATTAATTAATTGTCTTCACTAAAATAGAAACCAGTTGTCAATATCATCCCATGGTGGACCTAAAACCTTAAGTCGCACTTATCTGTTTATCAGACAGTTGTAGTCAGCGCTTGCCTCTGATTTTGTGGAACCAGTGAATAATAGTGACGTCGAATTACAAGTCACACTAGTTTGTTTAAGTCAGTGATTTTCTATATTGATAGATTCTAAACTACATGAATTAGCCGATAAAGAGTTTGAAGATAGGAAAGGTACTGTACACATAACAAAGTGTGAATTTCAACATGTTTTATGTTTAAAATCTTATTGATGTTTATTATCAATGTTTATTACAGTCGGTGAATTTAATCAAATAAAGACACCTGATGATCAAATAAAGACACAAGATGCATCATTCGAACGCGTAAAAACACCTGAAGAAATATTGCCTCTAACACTGGATATACCGGCACAACTCAGCACCGGTAAGTGACTACACTGAAACTGCATGTTTGAATTTGAATTCAATACAGTAAACTCTGCCTGGAATAAACTGTTATTATTTCACCGAGTTGAGAATCAGGCAAATCCTTTTATCAAAAAACTTTCAGTATTTTCAAAATGTTAAGATTCCATTTAAATTTCTGTAGATTTAGATTCAGCTGGACGAGATGCAGTTATTCTGCCGGATCAAGCAGGTATTGTATAAGTTAAGTCTGTAAAAAACTTAAGGTAACCCGTCACTGCTCTCATAACGCCAACATATTTCAGGGAACAAATGCCGCAAATCTAAATTCAATGGAAATACCATTCTTTATAAAGCCACATATTTCATCGGTGCCAACAGTGGTATTATGAAAGACTTTTTCTGTGATAACAAAATTTTCAAAGGTTTTTTATGCCTGAAATATTCTGCGACTGATCTTTGTCCCTGAAAGGACGAATAATTCTGCTAAGTTCTTGAAAATCCTTTAACTGCTCGTTAGGAATACCAGAAAATGCTCTTCTATCATATGCCGGATTTTGAGGAACAGACCCTGAAAATGGTGTTCTAATCCTGGTTTACTTTTCTTTTGTATGTCCAGGAGAAGAGAATGTCTTTTAGTAATAATAATAATTAATAATATTAATAATAATTAATAATATTAACAATAATAATAATAATAATAATAGTGATGATGATGACGATGACGATGACGATGACGATGACGATGACGATGACTATTTAAAGCGACAACAGTTTTAAATTCAGAAACCACACTCAATGAATCCTGTGTTTGCTGTTTTTATATGAATTTCAGTGGAATATTTCAAGGATGAATTCATCAGCGCAATACAATCTGATGAATTATTGAAAACTGCGACTCAAACTGCTTTAGATAACAGTAAGTTACATCATTCTACAGTAAACTACATTTATATCTACAGTAAACTACATTTATATCTACAGTAAACTACATTTAATACATCTACAATCAACAATTATATATTCATTCACTAAGATTGTCGATTCTTAAAAATGTTTTTCCTTTTTTAAGAATCAAGCGAAATCAACAATTTGCTGAAGAGAGAAAACTGGAAAGGTAAATTGTTTGATGAAATGTGTGTAAAATGTTTATTTTTACGAATCAAAAATGAATGTTTTAAGATCCGCAAATGACTGGTTTATTTCAATCATTGCAATGAATTCAAATTGACAGCTGATTTTACTGTGTAAAACAATTTAAAGATTTTCTTCTATTTTCAGTTAATGGAATTTATAATGATGTGAAATCCAGAATACAATCAATGTCTACAGGTTTGTAGTTCAAACGATTCACTATCAATTCTTGCATTAAATTGAAACCGTATCTTGTGGGGCAAGCGCCCTTTTGTGACCCATATCATATCATATCATTGTATCATAAATAATGCATCATATATCAGCCGGTATATACACTTGTATAACGGTTTATTCCCATTTCGCCGCTCATTTATTCCAATTTGGCCTTTTTCCCAATCCACCCCTTTCCCATTTTGCCCCTTTCCTATTTCGCCCCTTTGTTCACATTTTTGCCCCTTTTTGTACATTTTCAAAGAAGCTTAGTTTAATTTAAGCAATGTTACATGATTATGCTAATTGTGCCCTCAGTCATTTAGTTAATTTGAATATCAATCAATAACACAAAAAGGTCCAAGGTGGGAAGGGAGCAAAATAAGAAAATTGGCAGGGCCGAAAAAATGGGATGGGTGAAATAGAAAAAGAGGCCAATCGGGAAGGGGCGAAATTGGAACACATTTTATATCAAGTCAACACGCTCACACACTCGCACGCATGCACGCACACACGCACGCATGCACGCATGCATGCATGCGAATCCAGGTTAAAATACCAGAAGTAAAAAATGCCAGAGGAAAAATCCCACCATAGGTAAAAATGCTAGAGGTAAAAATGCCAGACGGAAATATGAGGAAAATTAAGTGAAGAATTAACCAATATTGGACCTGATATTATATACACTAGATTTTACATAATGAATGCACAGTTTACATAACATATTCCTATGATCATAAAATTCAAAAAAATGAATGACAAATTTATGAAATAAAGAGAATCACAAATTTATGAAATAAAGTCTGACATAAGCAAGAAATTCATTGGAATCATTAATAATATTCTTATTTGGACGAGATGATATTAAGATACAACACATTTTTAGATCATTGGAAATTAGAAAATTAATGCGCATTTTCTTATATGATTGAAATCAAAAAGTAAAAATAGTCATGATATAACGCATTTCTAGATTAATGAATATTAACGAATTCAAATGAATGCACTGAGTTTATATTTCGAATGCACAGTTCAGATAAAGCATATTTCTAGGCATAATGATAATTATTAATTAGGTAAGATAATTAAATTCAAAATTTTTAGATGAGTTAGTTTGCTGTTTTTCATAACATCAAAACAACAATTCGATGAATAGTTTTTAAGTTTTGATACACTTGTTTCTTATAATCATTAAATCAATTTAACCTTCTGGCATTATTTCCTCTGGCATTTTTACCTCTAGCATTTTTACACCCCTGACATTTTTACCTCTAGCATTTTTACTTCATTATTACAGCATTATTACCTTCAATTTTACTGCATTATTACCGCGTACCCACTCACGCACAGGTCCTTTATCATATCATGCTATGTCATTTATTTTCCATCACGGATTGATTTATTGCTGAATTTACATTTTATTTCTATTTGTGATTTCAGAGAAATTAAATGGACGAGTAATCGTAGCTTATAGAAGTGAGTAGTTTGTTCATAAATTCCACAGTTTTGAGTTACCTTAACCTATAAACTCCTAAGACTAGACTCCTAACACTAGACTCCAAACCCTTAAACTCCTAACCCTTAAACTCCTAACAATTAAACTCATAGCTCTAGACTCCTAACACTAGACTCCTAACACTAAACTCCTGACCCTTTCACTCCTAAAAATTAAACTCATAACCCGAAACTCCTAACACTAGACTCCTGACACTAGACTCCTAACACTAAACTCCTAACATTAGACTCCTAACACTAGACTCCTAACACTAGACTCCTAACACTATACTCCTAACACTAGACTCCTAACACTAAACTCCTAACACTAAACTCCTAACACTAGACTCCTAACACTAGACTCCTAACATTAGACTCCTAACACTAGACTCCTAACACTAGACTCCTAACACTAGACTCCTAACACTAGACTCATAACACTAGACTCCTAACACTAGACTCCTAACACTAGACTCCTGACACTAGACTCCTAACACTAGACTCCTAACACTAAACTCCTAACACTAAACTCCTAACACTAAACTCCTAACACTAGACTCCTAACACTAGACTCCTAACATTAGACTCCTAACACTAGACTCCTAACACTAGACTCCTAACACTAGACTCCTAACACTAGACTCATAACACTAGACTCCTAACACTAGACTCCTAACACTAGACTCCTGACACTAGACTCCTAACACTAGACCCCTAACACTAGACTCCTAACACAAGACTCCTAACACTAGACTCCTAACACTAGACTCATAACACTAGACTCATAACACTAGACTCCTGACACTAAACTCCTAACACTAGACTCCTGACACTAGACTCCTAACACTAAACTCCTGACCCTTACACTCCTAAAAATTAAACTCATAACCCGAAACTCCTAACACTAGACTCCTGACACTAGACTCCTAACACTAAACTCCTAACATTAGACTCCTAACACTAGACTCCTAACACTAGACTCCTAACATTAGACTCCTAACACTAAACTCCTAACACTAGACTCCTAACACTAGACTCCTAACACTAGACTCCTAACACAAGACTCCTAACACTAGACCCCTAACACTAGAATCCTAACACTAGAATCCTAACACTAGACTCCTGACACTAGACTCCTGACACTAGACTCCTAACACTAGACACCTAACACTAGACCCCTAACACTAGACTCCTAACACTAGACTCCTAACACTAGACTCCTAACACTAGACCCCTAACACTAGACTCCTAACACTAGACTCCTAACACTAGACTCCTAACACTAGACTCCTGACACTAGACTCCTGACACTAGACTCCTGACACTAGAATCCTGACACTAGACCCCTAACACTAGACCCTTAACACTAGACTCCTAACACTAGACTCCTAACACTAAACTCCTAACACTAGACTCCTAACACTAGACTCCTAACACTAGACTCATAACACTAGACTCCTAACACTAAACTCCTAACACTAAACTCCTGACACTAGACTCCTGACACTAGACTCCTAACACTAAACTCCTAACATTAGACTCCTAACACTAGACTCCTAACACTAGACTCCTAACACTAGACTCCTAACACTAGACTCCTAACACTAGACTCCTGACACTAGACTCCTGACACTAGACTCCTAACACTAGACTCCTGACACTAGACTCCTGACACTAGACTCCTGACACTAGACTCCTGACACTAGACTCCTGACACTAGACTCCTAACACTAGACTCCTAACACTAGACTCATAACACTAGACTCCTGACACTAGACTCCTGACACTAGACTCCTGACACTAGACTCCTAACACTAGACTCCTGACACTAGACTCCTGACACTAGACTCCTGACACTAGACTCCTGACACTAGACTCCTGACACTAGACTCCTGACACTAGACTCCTAACACTAGACTCCTAACACTAGACTCCTAACACTAGACTCCTAACACTAGACTCCTAACACTAAACTCCTAACACTAGACCCCTAACACTAGACCCCTAACACTAGACCCCTAACACTAAACTCCTAACACTAGACTCCTAACACTAGACTCCTTACACTAGACTCCTAACACTAGACTCCTAACACTAGACTCCTAACACTAGACTCCTAACACTTAACTCCTAACCCCAAGATCCTTTGCTGAGACTAAATTCAGCAATAAATAAAAATGATATTTATTTCTAAAAATCGCTTCACATCATGAAAATATCTCGAAGCTTTTAACCTGAAACATTGAAATGTTACAATATATCAAAAATATCAAATATCAAAAATAAGGTATAGAAATAAAGTAAAACATTGAATGACGATATAATGAACAATGATTACAATTACTTAGGAAATAAAAAGAATTTAGAATTGAATAAAACATCAACAGAAATAAATACTCATGTAACAGAAATTTGTTTAAAGTATTTTTTGAAAGATGAGAAAAGTGTTTAGTTTTCATTATATTCTATAAATAATTAAGTTATATAATGAGTTTTTTTAGATTTAGATTTAAATCAAAAGATGTGAGAATTATATAGTTAAAGTGAACCGTATGAATTGACCTGTTTATATCTACTCAATGTTTATATATGAATTATTGTTTTTCCTGTTTTTCAGTAAAAGATGAAACAGCGAGTAAGTACTGAGAACTGAATCGTTAAACTCTGTCTTGATATTTCCTGCTTTCAATAATACTGGTTCTTAGTAGCTCTAAATCCAGTGAAACTGCTCAAAGGGCTTTACACTGAAATGCTTTCTTAAGAAATAAACATTTTAAAGGCCGCCTGAATTTATAAATGGAAAGAACATCCCGTGGGCTGACTTGACTGAAGGCTAGGCCCCTTATCAATCTTCAATATTTTGGGTTGTTTAGAACCTGTACAGTCAATTTTCATTCTCCGGTTTAACTCAATCGACTAAATTTTAGGATGTGAAAGAAGATCATGTTTCATTCTCCCTGCAGTAAATATATTGTGTTTATTCTGTTTCAGTGAATCACATCAAACCAATTATTGCAAACAGAATCCAAACGGAATTTAAAGGTGAATACATTGTGTTGACTGAGAGACGTACGGGCGAAGGTCGACTGTTTTCTGTAGGAAGATATGTGACGCCATAGGCGAAGTATAGATATTTCACAATATCAGTCAATGTCACGGTAGTTTCTAATCAACATGTCTAATTATAGATTCACTAGTGACTGTTTTAAAAGAGAAACGTAAAAAGGCTAGCAGTACTGCGTTATCAAAATACTGGAAGTATGATATATCTCGCGCATGTAAGTTTATCAGTTTTTGATCTCTAATTGAATTCTATTGTCACTCTGATATGATATGTCACAAGTTATAATCATAAGTATCTACAATTTCATATCGAAATGTTCAAAATATTTCATATCTCTTACTTCATAAAATACTTATTAACTATCAAAATATAACAATAACAATGTAATATGATTTTACTAAATATGTTATTAATATGGGCTTTTATCGTAATCAACATGTCAGACTAGTCATAACGTATTCATAGTAATTAACTCCAGTCAATCCTCATCAATAATGAATTTGTGTCTCTCAAACATATCGTTAGTTTGTGATTCCTGTTGGCTACAACTTGTCTGACACCTCTCCCTCCATACACATGATTCTGTTTAATAAAGACTATGTAAAGTTATGATAATCATTCACATTGTGGGATGCAATACAGATAGTACATATAAGGTTTAACTGCCTGTTCCTGATGGATGGAGTTCTGTACCGCTGGTGTAAATGCTAGCCCCCCCCCCCCCCCCACCCAGCCTACCTGCCGATACAACAACCAGCCGGTTACACTATTGTATAAAAACTTGTCTATTGTTTATTACATATAGTGTCTGAACTCAGTGAATTTACCAGTAAAACTTTAAAGACAAACACAGATTATTGGAGACAAGTCAAAGAATGTTTCGGTAAATAATAAATTCTTGTTTCACTTCTGATTTTTTTAATGGTCTGACTTTCAGGTTTTGAATAATAATTGTTTGTTCTGTTTGAATAGGAGATGAAATTAACAGTGAAACAAATACAAATGAACTGACAGAAATAGGTGAATATCAATACAATAACAACTTATTATTCAAATAAACAAAATGTGTTGTTGAATTCCAGAAGATAAAATTCATCAATGTTTTCAGATCTTTAGAGGCATCTGTTTTGATTCAGAGCCATGTTCTAAGTTTGAAAGTCACATTTTTTATCTCTGTGAATGTTTATTTTATTTAATCATTTTTTTCAGTTGATGAGTGTATGGGTAAATGTACTAAAACAATATGGGATGAATGGAATGCTGGTGAGTACCCCTCATGAGTACCCTTCACGAGAACCATATATTACTAGTAGACTCAAAATGCAAGTCGTAATTTCAGTACCTGGGTACAAACTACTGGAAGTTAAGCCAGTAGTTTGTACCCAGATATGTGATCAGTGAAGTGAGTACAGATATATATATATATATATATGAGTACAGATATATATATATAATTGATGTGAAACTGGCCCTTTCTTGTGCGGCAGCCGCCGCACAAGGAAGGGCCAGTTTCACATCAATTTTACTTAATAAAAGTTGTCATAAGCAACTGATAGTTAATTTTCTTCGTGGGACTGACCCCAGTAAACATTCAATAGTATTCATAATCAATCTGATAATAGTGTATATGTAGGATACATTATCTATTGTCAACCTGACGACATAGTTTGCATAAATGGCGCAATAGAGGTATTCCAGGTTTCAAATAGTTGTTTTAGATTTTCAAGGCTTGAGATATTAAAAAGTTACGCGGGAGTAGGTGATCTTTTACTTCCGCATGTGCGAGGCATTCTAGCTGGGCATGGCGTTAATCGCCTAAGATTTGCATATTGCACTCATCACATTCGGCCATGCCACAGCCTTCCAATATATGTTTCATGCTAAACAACCATATGTAATCATTAACCTCTCCTGCGACTGTAAACATTACATAATACATTTTACTAGACAGGGATCTCTTATTTTCGGCGATAATTCGGGGTAGAGTGGTTTAGTCGTAGTATTCATTTACAAGAAGTTAGATGATTTTTTCAATACAGCTAATCCCCAAATTTCGCAAGCATATGATAAAATCGGTTTTACAAGTGCGTCAAAAAGATGGAAAGACGCGTCGTCCCCAAACCTATTTCTTGTGGATTTTTCTAAAACGTGGAATTGAGCCTTTGCACCACTGTCGGCTTACGTTTTGCGGCATTTGACAAAAGTTCCAGTATGGTTAAATATAACGCCAAGGTCCTTAAACTGGTCGACTATTTCGATTTCACCATTTGCTAAGTGAAAATTGAGGAAATATGGAAGTCTTAGAATGCCGGTTTCAAGTCGAGGACACGGAAATTATTGAAATATAATAAACATTCGTGTGATGTTGATATATAATCTATAACAAGCTTAACAGCTCCTTTTAAGCAGGTAAAATCACCACCAGTTGCTTTATCGTCTCCAACTCGACCATCAGCAATAGATAAGGCGTGATTCATTCTGTAACCATAATTATTGATACCACCAGTGTCACGGTTAAACATGTCTAAAATAGTATGCGCTCTGAGACGGTCGACAGCTTCATTCAGTTTGTCAAACAGACCGTCAACATTTAATTGATTGTCGCCATCGAGAAAAAGATATTGTAGTGTTCTTAGACACATTAGTAACTATCTTCATCACTATGGAAAAAAGGTATCGATCTAAATCATCAAACAAACCAGCATGGCCGTATATTCTTCAGGTTCGGGGCTGAAATAAACGCCGCAAATGATAACGTCTTGTTGCACAGTTGAATTCTAGTTTTACCCATAGACATACATCACTTGTCTCGGTTTTCAATATGAATTTAGCATATTAGTTCTTAACAAAGATTACGGTTCCGCCCGATCTGCGCACTACGGTTGTTTTATTCACGCGTTAAAGCCTAGGCTTTCCGCAAAATTTGACACCCAGGGTCCAGTTACAGTGATGAGTTAGAGTTAACTCTTTGTTAAGATTAGTTCATTTTCAATCAGTTAACGCTGGGTCAAATCTTAACTCAGAACTGTGGAACTGGGTCCAGAAATCCAGTGTTTTCCACCTTTGTTTCGGTTAACACATGAGTACCAAATAGAAACCCTCAACTGAGTACCCGGCCCTGGTACCTGAATTATGTAATTTCAATTCAGAGATCAAGTTTAACAAGTTTTTGTGAACTTATATTTCATGTTTCAACATTTTAGACGATTTTAAAAACCGAAAGATGATTGTAGAGACAGGTGAATATTGTGTAGCTCTGATATTCAGCCTAGTATTGCCCCCTGGTGACTGTATGAGAAGTAACTATTCTGTTATTTGTATTTTAGACGAGATTGTTGATGAGATAAAACGCGCACATTTTCAAACTCCCGAATTTATAAGTAAGTTTCCAATAAAATCAGAACCTGTTTTAACAACCAGAACTCAAATATTAATATCTGTATGTATTGTATTATTATTTATAGGATCAGTTGAGACTGCAGTGAATGAAGCTATCCAGAATTCAGGTAATTAAATATTCATCATAAGTTCGAATTCTGTGTTTGAATTGAGCTCAGTTTGGCTGAAGGTGTATTGTTTTATTGTGCCGGCTTTCATTATGTTTACAGGGAAATCGAAACATAACAAAAAACCAGACTATGAAGCTGCAGGTTTGTAAAATATTTCTACAATCAAACAATAACATTTTCTCATTTGACTGATGTAGTTAAGATGTGATCACTCCCTGATGACCACTAGGATGTGATCACTCCCTGATGACCACTAGGATGTGATCACTCCCTGATGACCACTAGGATGTGATCACTCCCTGATGACCACTAGGATGTGGTTTCTTGTTTTCCCCTCAGAATTATATCTTATCATTTCAGAGAAGTGGATAGCTGATGAAATGAAAGGTAAATTGACTGATAATAAATAAGTTTCATTCAGAGTTGAACAGTTTGTGAGGTTTTTCTATTTTTCATTTTACCAATTTTTAATTACAGATTTCAAATTTCCACTACCTGATATTTTTGGTATGTAATATTGTTACCTCTCAGTGGCGGCTACGAACTGAAATATTCAACTAATCGATCAATTGAGTAAAAATTATGTTGATTTTTTTAGAGCTCAATGACTATGCTAAACGGGCAGAGAAACAAGGTAAAATGAAGATGGAAATGTATGGATAAAATTCAGTCATCAATTTTGGTAATATTTTGTGAAGTTAATTAATTTATATTTCAGTCAGTAATTATTCCACATATTTGTTGAACAAGATACGTGCTATGAAAGATAAAGGTAATTAAAAGTGGCTTAAACATAAACATCTTACTGGCCATAATACTGACCAATACTAAAAAATATATTTGTCAATACTAAATCATACTTACTTAATATTAACTAAATTTTGACTCAATACTAACTTAATACTAACAATACTGACTCAATAAGACTTACAACTGACTCAAAACTAACTTAATACTGACTCAATACTGATTTGATACTGACTCAATGCTGATTCAATGTTAACCAATACCGACTCTATACCGACTCAATACCGACCACTCATTACCGACTCAATACTGATTTAATACCGACTAAATACCGATTCTATATCAACCAATACCGACTCTATACCGACTCAATACCGACCACTCATTACCGACTCAATACTGATTTAATACCGACTAAATACTGATTCTATATCAACCAATACCGACTCTATACCGACTCAATACCGACCACTCAATACCGACTCAATACTGATTCAATACTTAATGCTCAACTCTGATACAATACTTATAGGAACCATCTGTGATGTCTATTTGAGCTTCCTTTTAAAAATATGAAGTTGATTCAATATTATGAAAGAATATTGTGGTTGTGAATTTTATTTTATTTTCAGGCGATTTGAAAAGGAAAGGTTTCCTGGTAAATGAAACGAGTAAGTAAATTATGAAGTCGTTATTAGATTTAGAGCAGGCTCGAGAGATGAAATAGTCTGAGATAGAATAAATCGACGAAATTGAGATGAAATTTAGTTTCGTTTTCGTTTATGAGAAATCTGAAGTATGATTAAACCGGTTTAATCTGGATAACTGGCGGGACACCGGGATGAAATTCATGTAGTTTGAGTAGTTTATTCAACGTTTCGACTATATCCTAATAGTCATCTTCAGGAATACTGTATTCCTTAAGCTAGTGTAGTTTATTCAACGTTTCGACTATATCCTAATAGTCATCTTCAGGAATACTGTATTCATTGAGCTAGTGTAGTTTATTCAACGTTTCGACTATATCCTAATAGTCATCTTCAGGAATACTGTATTCCTTGAGCTAGTGTAGTTTATTCAACGTTTCGACTATATCCTAATAGTCATCTTCAGGAATACTGTATACCTTGAGCTAGTGTAGTTTATTCAACGTTTCGACTATATCCTAATAGTCATCTTCAGGAATACTGTATACCTTGAGCTAGTGTAGTTTATTCAACGTTTCGACTATATCCTAATAGTCATCTTCAGGAATACTGTATTCATTGAGCTAGTGCAGTTTATTCAACGTTTCGACTATATCCTAATAGTCATCTTCAGGAATACTGTATTCATTGAGCTAGTGTAGTTTATTCAACGTTTCGACTATATTCTAATAGTCATCTTCAGGAATACTGTATTCCTTGAGCTAGTGTAGTTTATTCAACGTTTCGACTATATCCTAATAGTCATCTTCAGGAATACTGTATTCATTGAGCTAGTGCAGTTTATTCAACGTTTCGACTATATCCTAATAGTCATCTTCAGGAATACTGTATTCCTTGAGCTAGTGTAGTTTATTCGACGTTTCGACTATATCCTAATAGTCATCTTCAGGAATACTGTATTCCTTGAGCTAGTGTAGTTTATTCAACGTTTCGACTATATCCTAATAGTCATCTTCAGGAATACTGTATTCCTTGAGCTAGTGTAGTTTATTCAACGTTTCGACTTTATTCTAATAGTCATCTTCAGGAATACTGTATTCCTTGAGCTAGTGTAGTTTATTCAACGTTTCGACTATATTCTAATAGTCATCTTCAGGAATACTGTATTCCTTGAGCTAGTGTAGTTTATTCAACGTTTCCACTATATCCTAATAGTAATCTTCAGGAATACTGTATTCCTTGAGCTAGCGTAGTTTATTCAACGTTTCGACTTTATCCTAATAGTCATCTTCAGGAATACTGTATTCCTGATCTCATAAATATGTATGTGGTGTAAGGAACACTTTGGACTTAATAAAACACCCAGAAAAAGAAATCAAAGATAATTCTAACTGAATCAGGGGTGGAATTAGTTGAGGTATTATTAACGATTGTCACTGTTAACAGTAAAGCCGTAATTAGTTGAATTTTCAAGAGGTTGTTCATTTTATGAAACAGACTGTAGCGGGTTATATATAGTTGTATAAAAACAGTTACAAGCTAAACACATCTAAAACAGAGTAAACTCTAGGGGCCACTGATAAAGTATTGTGAATATAAGTTAAAGTTGACGGGTATCTACATTTAGGGAGTGTGCAGTTGTATTCGGTGTTTGGTTTATATTGTACATATATCTATTTATAGAAGCTCCTAGTCAGAGTAAAGAAACTGCTGCTAGTGATGGTCAAAGTGCTGCTGATGATAGTCACACAAGTGATACCGTACCGAGTGGTGATCGTGAGTGGGGTGATATCGGTACACAAGTCTAGTTCCAACCCGTCGTTCCCCATAAGGGTTGATTTGACACTAAAATCAGTTGTTGCATTGCAAGACATTGCATGGACAGTTTCTCACCAAACGTTGTAGGGAACCCGAAACAACGACTGGTATTCAGACTACTACACATGATTATAACCGCCAGTCTCTAGTGGTGGAACTGGGTCTGGGTGGAACTGGGTGTAACTCACAACTGTGGAACTGTGTTTTGTATCACGCTATGATTAAGGATGTTTGTTAATCTCTTTTTGATTGGTTTGAATCATTGAGATTTTATACGAAAAGAAAAAGAAAAAGATATGAATACAGTTTCTAATAAAATCTTTATCTTTGTTATTCGGTTGTATGTAATTTCTGCGCTATTTGATTACTGTAGATCATTGTATAATTATTGCTGAAACAACTAATTATAATAACATAAGTTAATCATAAAATATATTTTTTGCTTTCATAAACTCTCATAAAATACTGATTATATATTTCTCGTTTTTCGGCGTCGTATCTGTTTTTTTTTTCGCTAGCGAGAAAACTTCTCTTTGTTTTGCTGAAATCTGTGAAGGTTCACATTTGATTGTTTGACTTTTATCAGTCAAAATACTGAAATGTGCTAAAATATACAGTGTAACTGAAGTAGATGAAATACAGTGTAACTGATCTAAAGTGTAGCTGAAATACAGTGTAACTGAATGATTGCAGTATTGTACCGTAGTTGTAACTATATCGAGCAGAAATAAATTGTAAACGAAATTGCTTTTTGCTAAATCATCAGCGGTTGTTCTTGGGGAATATTAGGCCTACATTGTAGTCCAACTTACGCTGTATAACTGTATTATGATACAATGTAACTGGTTTACTGTTTTACTATATATAAAATATGTTTTAAGTTAAAAACTGTAAAAATGCATCACTGATTGACTGAAGTATTATCATTGAAAAATTGTGATAAGTTTTATTTCATTTGAAAAAGTTTTGTAAAAACGTGACATTTTATGAAACCATTGATGCGGTTTATAAGATCAGCTACTTGCGGACTCCTGGTAAAACTTTGTGCCGTGTTTTTTGCAAGAAATTTTATTCGCTTAAATAAAAGAATTTATCTTTAAAAATAAAGTCATTGTTTTCTTTTCTATCAACTCAACTGCAGCCTGAGTAGAACCGGCCCCGGGTCGGATGAGGTTGACGCTTGGTCATGTCCAGTCTTACCAATAGCTTCCCGTTAACCCCAACTCTAGCCGAATAGGACTCGAACCTAAAATCTTCAGCGTGCCAGCCGAGCACACTAACCACTGGACCATACACCAGTAATTATTCGACGGGTTTGTAAGTTTGTCTGGTCAGGTGTGGTGAACATTTATCTGTGGTGACTATCAGTCGGGTGTGTGGTGACTGGTGACCATTCAGGTGCGGTGACTGTCGAGTCAGATGTGGAGACACTATTCACTAACAGTGCCCGCTCTATCATTCTGTGTTACAGTTACAGCAGTTTCAATGCAATTGTCAGCAATTTCTAAGGAAGTCGTTTTGTCCTGCAGCTCCTAAAAGTTGCCTCTTTTTCCATAGATGAAGTAGTCAAAATTACACCTTGTATCCATCTCTGAGACTTCTGCCTTCCCGACATCGTGAATGTATTTTGCAATCTCTCGGAATTGATATCTTTTATTGTATTTCATTAAGATTTTCTAATTGATATCTAAAAGTTTGATAATTTTTGATTATTCAGTTTCTAAAAATGTATACCTTATTTTGAGTGGAATGGATTGATTTTAGTAGAGACCCGCAGTTTATGGAGCGTAGATGGATTATAAAAGTAATAGTTCATTGACTCCATCCATCCAATAGGTGTAACATGCGATACATTGTTAAACCATTCTTGTCGTACGTGGCGTTGACCTCTTTTACCCGACTGGTATTTCTTCACACCTAAAGGTGCTCGCGCATGTCTCCCGTTATATCAAACGAGCACCTATACCTCTTGTGAAATAGTCATGAAATTCAACGAAAAGCTTAAGATGTAACTGATTAAAGGTGAGTTTGTTGAAGTATTTAACTCCACTCCAGTCGGATCTGTTCAACTCGGAGATAACCGTTCAACTCAGAGATAACCGTTCAACTCGGAGATAACCGATCAACTCGGAGATAACCGATCAACTCGGAGATAACCGTTCAACTCAGAGATAACCGTTCAACTCGGGGATAACCGTTCAACTCGGATGTTGAAATATGTTTTTGCGGCATTATTTAAGAAATACATATCATTCAACTCGGATATCCCTCATCAAGTCGGACCTTTTTTTTTGCGGTTCCAAAAGATCCGACTTGAGCGGAGTCTACTGTATTCAAGAATAAGAGTCAAACTCATACAGGCCTATATGCCACAATTTCATCTTTCAATTTTCTGACCAAAATTCTAAAATTCTAGTGAAACTTTTGACGATTTTAAAACATTTTCTGAAAGCGGTGAAAATTCTGCATTTTGTACAAAAAAATTTAGACAGCAGTCACTATTTAATGTGCCCCTTGACTTTGGACCCCGGGGCTGATATTAAGGTCATACAATTATTGAAGGACGACCAGTGATTTAAACACCTTTCGCTTCCTGCTCAACGCTCGAATATATTGAATGTATCACCGGCGCTGATCATCAAAATCTTATCTTTAACTTCCTCAATTATCAGACCAAGTGGAACTCGATTATTTTCCTTTATTCTGTACTCTGTATCACAATGATGAACACACGTTCGTTCTTGATAATATACACGATTTTATTACAACTTGGAAACTTAAACAGCGCAGAAACATCTGGAAATAAGACGCATAATTCAAGTAAGTCACTCGAATCAATGATAGCTTTTCTGTTGTGTCGATTTCATAGATTTCTGTCGATGATAATTCATGCACCTGAGGTATTACGCGCGTGACGTCACAGATAGTTTCACCGTCGGTGTTTGAGACTCCCGTACATAGGTCTAGCTATACTAACAAATAGGGGATTTATCAAGGGCCTGTCATGTAAATAAATTACCAAGAATCTAAGATGTTGCAGGCCCGTATGCTGCCTTTCTTTGTTGTGGGTAGTTCTCGAGTACTGTATAGGAGGGGAGTGTTTTGTGGGGATTCCCCAAGAAAACTTTGATCACTAAAGTCGTCAGTTTGAATTCATTACGTGGCTAATTTATGTATAACTTTAAACAAACGACTGTGGAGGACGATACGTGATGGGAAATGTAGTCTAAAAATTCGGAACTAGAGATTTTGCTGGGGGGAGGGGGTCACGTGGTGGAAAAAGGACCTAAATAGATTATTCGAAGTTTGTGCGTTTTACTGTTTCATAGACTATTCATATTTATTCATTCGTTTTCAGTGATTTATCCAAAACCTGTTCCCGATGGAAAACCCGATATTAAAAGAGAAGGACAATCGATTGAATATATTTGTAAAACACGTGTTAAATATCCTACAGTTATATTCCAACAGAAGAGAAGAGATTCAGAACAATGGGAAACAATTCCAGACGAACTGCTTCGTATAACTAGAAATGTGAAATATATTACTTCTGCTTCACTAGAATTCAAAGCAGATTTCAAACTGCACAATGGAACAACATTTAGATGTCTCGTTCTTAAGGAAGGCCAAACAGATTTTGATTATCTTCAGTTTGATCTAATCGTAGTTCATCGAACTGGTAAGTAACAGTTTTAAAATGTGAACCTTCCCAGTCTGGAATCCTGCTACTAAATAAACATCGAATCTATCAAAACGAATTAATATTGAAACACAGCGTCTCTGTTACTTTTAAATTACTTCGCAGTCGATTGCATGAATTTATAGTTTAGCAGCTACGTATCAAAAGTGCGTTTATTGTAGCGTATGACATGTACATTTTAATGCATTCTAGAATTTATAGAAATAATTCTCAATAAGACGGCCATACGACTCAGCGTGAAATTCATATTTCTGTTTAACGGATATATAGCCGACAGTTTAATTTGTTGTAGCTTCCTCTTTCATATACCCGTCATTTGTTCATCCATCTCTAATCTCCATACAAACATATCTTCTTGTGTCAACTACTAATTTCAAGGTCGCTTGATGAGTTGTTGATTTTACATTATGTTTATTTGATATCTAAAAACCTGAATTTCTTCATTTAAAAAGTAAAAAATTGTCGCCCTCGTCACTTTTGGAATTGGGAATAAGGCTTTTTATTTATGTCTTTTTATTTCAAAAGGGATGTAAAAATAATAAGTATCGGCCGTTCTTGTCACTTTCCCAAAAAGGGGTCGATGAGAAACAACCATATTTATTTGCGTGGCCTTAATGCACGCGTCAGTAAACTAACCAAACACAACCCAACCACAAACAGTCTAAGTTACTTTCTACAGGTAATTGTTTTTCTCATTTCAGATTTGAATCAAATCCCGGCGACGGAAATCAGTAAATCAGGGTCAGTATCTATTTCACTTAGCGCACTACATAAATCATATTCTATATGTAAATCATTTCTTTGTTGTCGATGCTTTTTGTGAAATAATTATGAATTGATATCTCACTCGTCTCATTGGCTTCCGATTAACAGTTCACCTATCATTATTCATCTCAATTTTCACATTTTGCCACAAAAGGTAACAGTAAGGGCAATTGCAAAATATGTGACCTCGATATCGCTACCACGAGCCCTGCCTTTTCACATCTGGGCCCAGTTGCACAGTCTTGGCTCAAGTCCAAAAGTAGTCTTAAATCTTAAGACTAGTCTTAATTTCTTAGATTAGCTATAGAACTAAGTTGGTCTTAGACTGGTCTTAAGTCTAAGCCATGACTATGCAACCGGCCTCTGTTCTGCTGATTTATCTTAATTGTAAATTTCGTCCTTTTCATTCAGAGTTCGTCTGCTTACTGCTGAAAATGTGGCCTCGAAAAACAAGGTCATTATAAATTTAAGTAATAATCCAACAAACTTGTCAAATAAAGTTCCCCGGATCCCAGACACAGAGTCGAATTAAACCCACTGAACTGTGAACCTTGATTTAGGATATAAAAGCGAATTGAATTGTATAATATAAACTGAATGATTAATTGATTGATATTTGCAGCTTGTGTTGAGGTTTGATTCCATTCTGTTCGTTTCTAGTTTATACCCGCGAATTGTCATCCGGTATATTCTACATCCTTCGAGTTTTCCTTTTTTTCTTTCTCTGACCAAATCGGTATACAGACTGGACCGGACCACAAACCTGACTGGACCATGATGATAATTTACATCGCTTGTGGAGCTATCGGTTTCCTCCTCGTCATCGTTATCATCGTTGTCATCGTCATTTGCAGGTTTGTACTCAATAATCTCGGGCAGATTTCATATCTAAGATAATCCCCCTATGACGTCATATTAAAACGTGAAATAATTTGATAAATCAGTGACGTTTTCCAAAAAGATGTCTTCATTCGTAAAATTTGTATCTACCTATGCGCCGATTACTGGCTGAGTCAATCCCAAATCAGCAGGAATAATTCAATATAATGACCGAAATATCCGAAATCTAAAATCTCTTCAACGCTTAAATTACCCATTTTTCAGACGCAGGCGATTGCCAGGTGAAGGTCGTGTGGAGGTTGCGACACCGCAGGTACTCGACGTCTATGACGAGTTGTATGATGACATAGATTCTGTTACTGTGACTGACAAACTGCACACCAGCGATCAGAAAGTTACTACAGATCCGTACGCGAATATCGAGGCCGGGAACGGCGAAGATACGGCTCGGTACATGGATATGGCAGCCGCGAAGGGTAAAGATACAACTTCATATATAGATATGGAAGCCGGGAAGGGCAAAGATACAACTCCTTATATGGATATGGGACCCGGGATAGAAGAGGATACGTACAGGAGTACTGAAACCGGGAAGGACAAACACACAACTCCTTACACGAATACCGGAGCCGAGAAGCGCAAAGATAGACATAGTTACGTGAATACCGAAGCCGGAAAGGCGCGCCATTTGAAGAAAGATACTGATGAACCCGTGAAAGATGATGTTGAACTTTATTCTTACGCTACTGTTCAATATACTCGCAATAGGCGTTAGAGGGCGCCATTGAGCAAACGACTACTGATTATACATATGCAAAACATAAGGCTAGAAACAATTGATTATTTTTCATAATCTGCTGAGCTCAAAAGTTGAATCAGCTGCATGCATACATTATTCATTTCTAAAGAATAACGGACCCGACAGTTTTAGTAATGAACTGACTACATATCTTATTCTAGTTCACAAAAATGACCCGGTCGACTAGGAGAAACAATTAGATATGATTTATTAGCCTAAGTTTTAAGTTTTTGATATACACGGCATTTGTAGATTAGACTAAGAAACATCAATCCACTTCAACAATCATTCAAATTCCACTTTTAGCAAAATCCACATGGAGAATGCTTCAGTTTACAGGGCAGTATATATTTTATGATATTCAGCTACCAATGGCCTATAGTTCGTAGACTCTTATGAGGAGTTTTAAGTGCCAAATTGACTTGTCAATCATCTTCAGGGGCGGATCCAAGTAAGGCCGAAGCGGCCTCCTCCCCTTATCTATTTTGCCAAGAAAATATTTTCACAACATGGATTAGGAATGTAACAAATATAGTAGAAAGTCTTCGTCATTCATTTTGTTATTGATTTACTCTAGATGCCCCCAGAAAATGATCCAATCCTGATTCCCTTAAAAATATATAAAATATGGTATAAAATCCGTCAGTCTTATTCTTTTCTTGATGATTTCTTTTCTTTTTTCCTCTTTTACTTCTTCGGTCAAACAAGATACATTACACGATGGTAAAAGCTTTCCTAAAATAGATGTGTTTTAGGATTTCATTCAGAAGTATCGACAGGACGAGGATTCCGGAATACTGGACGGTAAAACATTCCATATTGCTGGGACAGTGAACTTCAAAACTCTATTGCCAAATGAACTTCTTGGAGACAGGTTTGACTAGATCTGTTTGTATCTTGAATGGAACAGAGAACCACGTGGAACATGTAAGACCCTTCAAAGTCGATACCTTGTTTCTCATCAAATCGCGAAGCCGCCCACGTCACTCCCGAAAGCCAAAATAGAATGATAATAATAAAGTTCGAAACCCGCATCAGATTGTTTACGGTCGTTTTTTTCTTTTTAGAATAAAAAACACGTGACGCGCGCGCATGATGACGCGTTGTACGGTCGTCTTTTTATATATGTCGCTTTTTATCGATAATCAGTATTGTGTATTAGTAAGATGATATTCCTCAATCTCAGATTTCACCAAAACCTTCTTTACACTAGAATCGGGGGTCACTGTGGAAACAACTATACTGCCAGGACTGGTGGGTGAACCACTACCAGGTCTAGATGAACCGCTGCTAGGACTGGGTGAACCACTGCCAGGACTGGATGAACCACTGCCAGGACTAGGTGAACCACTGCCAGGACTGGGTGAACCACTACCAGGACTGGATGAACCACTGCCAGGACTGGATGAACCACTGCCAGGACTAGGTGAACCACTGCTAGGACTGGATGAACCGCTGCCAGGACTGGATGAACCACTGCCAGGACTGGGTGAACCACTACCAGGACTGGATGAACCACTACCAGGACTGGATGAACCACTACCAGGACTGGGTGAACCACTACCAGGACTGGGTGAACCGCTGCCAGGACTGGGTGAACCGCTGCCAGGACTGGGTGAACCACTACCAGGACTGGGTGAACCACTGCCAGGACTGGGTGAACCACTACCAGGACTGGGTGAACCGCTGCCAGGACTGGGTGAACCACTACCAGGACTAGGTGAACCACTGCCAGGACTGAGTGAACCACTACCAGGACTGGGTGAAGGTGTAGATGGGACAATGAGTCAGTCATTGACTACGCTTATCTCCTTTACCTATTTAGGTCTTTCACAAGATTGCGTCAAGTTTTTTTTCAACGACGCGATTGAATTCGTAAACGACACTATCTAATTCGTTCGTATACTCCTAATGATAACCAGGGAAGTTCACTCCCGACTACCTGCGATATTAACCAATGCACGTAGCAAGTTGTAACGTATAAAATAGGCAGAAATCTACGTGTTTTTATAATGGCAATAATTGAAACGTATTCTAGTGAGTAAGAGATTAAACTGGAGGGAAACGGTAAGTAAAACATCTGCGAAAATACCTATATATTTACAATCTTAAGTAACATTTGAAAGTGAAAGTACGATTTTACAAATGTGCATTCGTATATGTTGAACTATCTCCCACCGACAGGGATTGAAACTTGTGTCGAATCCCTGTCGAGGGGAGGAAGGTGACGGGATAGGGGTGACTGCAGCCTACTACCGTGACTGCTTTACACAGCGCCAATCATATTCAATAAGGTGACTTGTGTTGTTTGGGTGATGATTAAGAAGGAAAAAGATAAGAATAGTAAAACTGGTACAATTTGCTGACCTTTAGATAGGAATGAATCAGTATATTGATAAACTTATGTCATATCAAACCTGGGTCTTTCATTAAACTATTAGAGGATGGAGCTAGAAATATCTGATTTGAAAAAAAACGAGGGATCTGACAAGATATAGAGTTTAGTAGCAGACTAAAGTAAGCGTAGGATTTTAAAGTGGAAAGAGAATACACTGTTAGATAAAATAACAACTTTTGTGAAAAAGTGAAATCGAAAGTACTTATTTTTGTCTTGTTATTTCGGTTATTATCATATTATACATAGTTTTTTATCGGTCGCAAATTCAAAGTCGATGATAGCGTTTCTATATAAACACATACATGAGACGTGTGAGAAGAACGCGGAGTTTTCTCTACATAACAGTCGATTCCAATGATACCAAGTATCCAAACATATATTTCAAGGTGACACGTTAACGCCTTGAAGATGAACAACTGGATCCGTTTGTTAATTCTACTGCTGGAAATCTCGTTCAATTCAGAAGCTGCATCGATACGAAATAAGAGAAATACTGGTGAGTTAAAATGATGAACTACTTTTAAACTGCAGCGTCCGTTTTTATAGACTGGTATTTCAGCACCTGATGGAGTTGTACTGGACAGTGTGAATGTATTACCGGGTACAAGAATATTACGTATATTGTGTATTTGATATTTCAGCACCTGATGGAGTTGTACTGGACAGTGTGAATGTATTACCGGGTACAAGAATATTACGTATATTGTGTATTTGATATTTCAGCACCT
The DNA here is from genome assembly GCF_964204645.1 of Tubulanus polymorphus. Taxonomy (NCBI): domain Eukaryota; kingdom Metazoa; phylum Nemertea; class Palaeonemertea; order Tubulaniformes; family Tubulanidae; genus Tubulanus; species Tubulanus polymorphus. The sequence continues at coordinate 21,870,003 of NC_134030.1, forward strand.
GATGGAGTTGTACTGGACAGTGTGAATGTATTACCGGGTACAAGAATATTACGTATATTGTGTATTTGATATTTCAGCACCTGATGGAGTTGTACTGGACAGTGTGAATGTATTACCGGGTACAAGAATATTACGTATATTGTGTATTCGATATTTCAGCACCTGATGGAGTTGTACTGAACAGTGTCAATGTATTACCGGGTACAAATATATTACTGTCGCAGGAAGGTAAAACTGTTAGTATTACCTGTAAACAGAGCAGCTCTACAGCGACTGGTGTAGAATTCCAGCTACAAGTGTATCATGGAGGGACCTGGACTGCATTACCTACAGCATCAGCACCAGTTTGGGATATTGTACTTGACGCTGGAAACATCTATAAATGTGTGGCCACTAACTCGGCAGGAATAAAGGGAAGTCACATCTATGAATCAGATGTGATCAGTGAGTATGGTGACAATTTGAACTCTAAGAATCGGCTTGTCACGTGATAATTTATTTCTCCTCTGCAACTGAACCTAATTTCAATATTGCTGGGATAGGCTGAAAATAAGCCATGATTATAATTTCCCACAATCAGTTCAGAAAATGGCGAATAGATCGTGACGTAATCTAATTTATGTTTGATCTTCGTTTCGGCGTTAAATTCATTGTTATCTTCAGACAAATTCAAACGTTGACTCTACAAGAACTTATCGTCTTTTCTGAACTGATTGACAGATCTCTGGTACTGACTCGGATGACAATTACTAAACCAGTAGCCTTCATACATTTACTGTTCATTGTCGGTTATCTGACAATACATGTATTTTTGTGCCAAATTTCAACGCTCTTATTCTCTGTGGAAACAAGTCAGCATATCCTTTCATTCAGCACTTATCAAATAATGCTGGGTAAATAGAATAAAAGTTTCCTGTGCACTTGGTATTTTTTGTATATATTTTGTATTGTAGGTATAAAAATAAATGAAAACCCGTGTAAGCTGCATGAATTCAAACCATCACTAGCTTGTACTTGTAAAGCCACTAGTAAGATCGGTAATTCAAACATAGCAGTAAAATGGTATGCTGATGGATTTACTGAAGGTTCAACGGATATTGATCAGATCCCCGATCAAGGCGTAAATACTCCGATGAAAGATGGAGTTATCAACAGGAATCAGATGCGGTTTAATTTAATGCTGTACGCAATATTGATTCAATGTCGGTTATGGAAGTATAATGGGATCGAGTTACCGAAACTAACACTTCAAGAACAAATACTACATCAAACTCCAATGAACGTTACGTGTAAGTTGTATAATATTTTCATGAGAGATTTTTCATACGATATCAGAGTGACAATAATGCATGTTACATCGTTTATTCTATTGGTAACTGCCCATAGTTGGAGATTTAAGAGTTACTATTTCATAACGACTGGTGATCATGCCGATGAAATTCTTTCGTTTTAATATTTGGTCCCAAGAAGGTATTTCGAATACTGAAGCGAATTGTTAATAATAACATTAAAAGGACTAGAATATGATTGTGCATGAATTTGCTTTTGAAATCGAACCTACTAGAAAACGATTTCACCTTCTATGATTAGGCTTAAGATTTTGAGCCCACATGGAAAAATTGCAGCGAAATTGGTAAAAATGTTGACATAAAAAGTTTGTCGTCTTCGGGTATTCTTATGGCTATATCAGGGATTTTTAGTTTGTAATATGGGACAAAGCTTCTTGAACCGGGACAATAGGATCACGCACAACTCACCAGAACAAAGGATTCTTTTCATGAGTGCGATAGATACGCCACCTATCGTTGATATGTATTGTTGCAAAAACAAATAAACTATATTACAATATAATTATGTCGGGAGTTACACCGTTATATTTCCGTCGATTCAAATTTCGACGCCCTTGATAAACACACATTCCTCGGAGCGAAAGTAATATTTTACCATGTTTTATGGACGGACGTTTCCTCACGTAAATCAACGATTTTGCACCGATCAGTGAAATTGAAGTGGACAAACATGATATCATCCAAAAATGTATTTGCATCTTTATCTTTCAGATTTTCCCGATGAAATTCAAACACCAGATACTTTCACCGGAGAACCTGACATTAGAAATGAAGGAGATGTTGTAGAATATACTTGTCGAACAGTGATAGGAAGACCCGATCCTACAGTGATATACCAACAGAAAAGAAGAGGTTCTGAACAATGGGAGCCAATTCCTGATCCACAACCTCGTAAAGTACCTCTCAAAATGGTTTTAAAAGGTTTTGACACGACCTACAAGTTCAAAGCTGATTTCAAACTGCACAATGGAACGTCATTTCGATGTGCTGTAAAGGAGAACCTTACGTTTCCAGAACCTCAGCAATTTAATCCAATCATTGTTTATTGTAAGTAACAGTTTCTTTTTCGAATTCGAGAAATAAATAATTTTCCCTGCAACAATACAGACCCCAGTGGTAGTACAGACCTATCCACACATATAGCATGTCACAATGTAACCATGCTAAGCAGGAACATGGCAGAGTCTCGCGATGTCATCAGGTTCAAATCCCTGCCGAGGGAGGAACGTGGCAGAATCTCGCGATGTCATCAGGTTCGAATCCCTGCCGAGGGAGGAACGTGGCAGAGTCTCACGATGTCATCAGGTTCGAATCCCTGCCGAGGGAGGAACGTGGCAGAGTCTCACGATGTCATCAGGTTCGAATCCCTGCCGAGGGAGGAACGTGGCAGAGTCTCACGATGTCATCAGGTTCGAATCCCTGCCGAGGATGATGGGTCTACTATGACAGGGCTTAAGAACTGTGCTAGGTCAGATATAACTTTTACTAATGTTTTGTTTGTTTTTCAATCAGATTTTGCTGCACCAGTTTACAAGAAATCCAGTGAAAATGAAACAAATGCAGCGTATATTGTAACAGTTAATAGTAACCCATTGACTCAACAAGTTACATGTGACCCTCCAGCTGTCGTTCAAAAACTATCAACCTATCAGTGGAATATAACGATACCTATCGTAAATAGTACCACAACTGACTATAGAGGGCAGTGTTTGGCTGATGGTATTAATGAAAGGGTCATTAATGTCACTGGTTATCATCACGCCCGTCCAACTGATGAACCAGGTAAGATTCCGGGTCACAACTGGGTGAATTCTATCTGATTTTGAACATTAAAATGATTTAATTCCATGAAACATGATAAAACTCGAGGCCATCATCTCTTAACTCGAAATCATTTCTACACAATCAAACAATGTACTTACGAAAGTCGTTATTTTGATAAATTGTCACAAAATAACCTATTAATATATTTCATAGTCTCAATTTACTAAGTCACATTACTGGAGTTGTCTCTATCATTGGGTCTCATTTTACTAGGTGTAAGTCGTCATTCATTTGAGTCGTCACAATTCGTATTCGAATCAGCCACCAGTATTTTACCTAACCTGTAACTCAATTAGATTAGTCAGTACAGCGGATGAGTCTTATGGGAAATCCGTGCGCGATGACGTAATTCTCTGTGTCGTCCGAACTGAATGTATTTTTTGTGAATATATCACATTCAAATATTTCGCAATGATTTAGCATCTTTAACTTTCTATCTTGAGGCTGCTTGACCCAATCAAGGAACAATTAATTTTCTCCCATTTCAAAAACAACTTATATACTTCATTTAGAGAAAATTTGAGCTTTGAAAGTTAAGAAGCAGTTACTTTTTGCTTGACCTATTTAATAATTCAATTCAATTGCTGTTGTTTTTATCAATAGTTACAATGGAACTATTTCTAGCTTTATATAATTCTATTCAATCGCATCACTGATTTGTTTAAATTTCAGTTCCAGAAGAAGGGACTGGGGGAATAGTGTTTGCTGTAATCAGTATACTGATATTACTGATTCTGATAATACTGTTTATACTGTGTCTTTTTGGTTGCTGTAAGTTTTACATAAAACCATCATTTAATCTGAAAAACAATGATAAACAAACTGCAGAATCAGAATACTGTGTTATTTCTAATTGACAGTGCGGTGCAGAAAACCTGATGATGAACTGTGTAGATGTGGAAATTGTAAGTTATGTAATAATTCAAATAAAGAAAGCTAGAAATTGAAAATAGTGCATAAGGCCGAATGTATTCTAGAGCCCTAAGATAACCAGATACAGTTGATACTCAATTATCTGTCCACATTTTTAATCTCGGGACCCTAGTTGCGCAGTATCATTCAAAAAGTGTTCGTAAACTATTAATCTGGTCTTAAGTTGTTAGTTCGGCTACAAAACTAAAACTGTCTTTAACTGGCCTTGAATGTTAGCCATCACTGTGCACATTACAAAACATTTAGTTGAAACACACAATAAAATGATGTTATCTGCAATCGTAGATTTTCCCCTGACAAAACCGGTCTCGATAACTGAGAGTTCATGAGGTCTGAAATCAGTCACACTTCTAGATTATGCTTAAAATTGCATACATGGGCTTAAAGAAACAACACAATTTTGTGTGCTTGCGTTTGACAAAAGATGACGATTCAAAAAATGATTGTATTGTTTTTGTTTTTGTTTTCAGCACTGAATTTCAATAGTATAAGCCGTGAACTAATGATTTGTAATTGTCGCACCGAGGACTCGTCGGACGATGAACTATGTGTTTGTTGTTGCTGTAAGTGTCATAGAAAAATACCATCGTAGAATCGTAGAAAGGATTATCGCAAATTAGAATAATTTGTTTGTTTGTTTTTAGTGACTTGCAAATTACCTGCTGCCGATGAACCTGATAATGAGGATGATTCCTCAGATGAACTGTGTCATTGTTGCTGCTGTGAGTTCTATATATAAACTGATAAAGATTAATAGTCAGTAACTGTAGAATAAACGGTTGTATTATTTTCTATTTGCAGTGGTGTTGAGAAGGGAGCCGTGTACATGTAATTACTGTAAGTTGTATTAACATTGAAAACATTGATGATTAATCCTGCAAAATTAACTGTTATCGTCATTGGATATTCACGAATTCAAGAATGTTTGGAACTTAGAAGAACAGAATGTTATCATTTCTGGGATTCAGCGCGGGTTGGGTCGTAGTTTCAGATGGCTGCAAACGTGAAATGTTGCTACGACCAAACATTCACCGGTTCCGTAAAAATCATTTTGATATAAACCGCCGCCTAGTACCCATAGGAATTAACGCGGAGAAGCTACTATGTAACATCTTTCTCTTCACAAATAACGGTGTTTGAAAAAGTATCCATTTTATAATGTTTAGCATCATTCAACTTTCAATCAATTTTCTAGACACAATACGCGCATTATTCAGACCAGAATTTAGATGCACGAGACGCATTAAAAATCTAAAGCCAGAATATGCGTAATGTTTATTTATTTTCGTCCGACATCGATCACTTTCAGATCTGAATCAGTGCGGTCTAAATAAACCGTCATTTTTATATCTATTACACAGGCAGCATTAATTAGATTATCTAATGGCTAATCAGTAGCGAATGAATTACTCGTAGATGCAGTGTCTTGGGTACAGGCTCGATACAAGTCACTGCGGGGTCATCAATCAACGTTGATAGGTTAAGATTACTTGCCTACGTTAGGTTCTGCATTTTCTCGTTGGGAAGTATCGTTACGTTGTTGGGTGACGATAGTTATACATTATCACATATGCCCGCCGGGTATCGGTAATGAAAACTTGCGTCCGGTTCCTTGTCCCAGTTACCATTTATTGCGAACTAGAAGAAATTCCGTAAATCCGTGATTCCGAAATAGTACCGGTTTAAACTCAAGAAAGTTACGCAGTATCATTGGTTCAATTATCTCATAGCATTAGTATCCATGACTATCTTTAGTGGGTGGCTCCATGAATATCCAAATCACACTGTTTCTTTATTGGGTTGATTTGTCAGGTGAATGTGCATCATGTAAACAAACAGTATTTCTGTTTTCTAATTCACAGTACCGTGTTTGGGTCCGAAATCTAAAGATGTGATTGAATTGTTGCGTTGGACAAGTGAAACCTGGTATGAAAAAGGTAAGATTCTCTCACATGATTTACTGCACATATTCTCAGATATCGGTTTGATGATTTTAGGTGTTGTTTTCTCTTTGTAGATTATGAGAATTGGGTGAAAACACGTGACCACCTGCAGCCAGGTATTTACAGAATTATTAACCCTTTATTTCTATAACATGTAGAATATCTTGCATGAATACAGTTCATAGTTTTAGAGATCATCCACTAATCATCTGAAAGATACACAACTGATTTGCTTCATTATCAAAACCGTAATTATCAATTTAAGTTTATGGTTTGTTAACAACGTAATTTTTGACTATTTTATTGTATGTTTTTGGTAGATGTTTAATACAATTAACTGACAATTATTTCTATCTGTGAAGCACATTTGTAATAATGGCCTCCTAGATTAACTCACTGGATACAATGGAAACTCGTTTACGCAATGAAATAAACCAAATAATTTGGACCAAGAAACTTTTAGATTTTTCAGAAACTATTCCATATTCACGTACTAAATCCTGGACTTCACTTGTAGCAAGTGAGGATCCATCAGGTGCAAGGAGGCAATTCCTTGCTATTTTTAGGGACTGACCTTTTCGTGAGAAAGAAGAAAAAGCATGTGAAAATCCCTGATAATGTGTTTGCCTAAGCGTTGTTGTCGTCGTTAACCGGCGCTTTTTTTCGGCAGTCCTCCAGTTCATGGTGTTTCATCGATCGTCCATTGATGTGTTTGGTTGAATGACTGGACTGGTTCCGGGTCAGGCGTATAGTCTGATCGTGCCTAGAACGCGTCACCACGCATCTAATTTCAAAACGTTTCCCGCGGGAGGACACCCACTAATTTAACCCTCCCTCAAATCCTGGATCCGCCACGTAAGATGCGGCAATTGAGGATTCCCATTGAAAATCAACTATACACGAGAAACGTTTTTGGATGTCGTTTTTTCATGTATATTTGTAGCTAATATTTGTGTTGTTTTGTTTAACAGTTAAAACTGGAGACTTTGAGGTCATTGAAACATTCAGTCCAGGTATATTTGATATTTATTGTAATTTCATTTCAATAAAACAATATAAACTCAGATAATTCAGTTATAAATCAACTACTTGTTCGTAACGTCGATGAATTCATTTAAACAATTAATTCATTGTCAATTTTTCTTTCTAGAAATTGTTAGAATAATTGTCGATGTTTACGGAACTGAGAATGATTGGATGATAATGAGAGATAAGGATAAACAAGGTAAGAGGAGTGATGACTCAGTTGCCAGGGTAAGAGCCAAACCGGCTGATTGGTTTATTGCAACCCGGGGCCGGGTTAATAGACTGGTATTAACTTTAAACCCGGGGTTAGTTTAATTAATTTTCAATTGAGTTAGCCCCCGGGTTAAAGATAATACCAGTCTATAAAACCGGGTCCTGCATACAATACTGTACCGGAATATAACACTTCCCCGGGCCTCCTATCTTCACCCAACAGTAATTCAAACTGTTTGATGCACAGGTTTTTTTTATTATTGAAAAAAATGCTTTCTATATTTCATTTCAGCAATAGCTATCAGAGAATTCATGTTCCAACAGTTATCACATGATGAAAGTAAGTAATTGTTACCTATAGTTAAAGCTATGAACATCACATGTGCTTTATGTGAATATGCACATATGAATTCAGTTGACATGCACTTGTGAGTTATATGCACATGTTCATGTTATTATTTGTTTTACATTCATGAGTAATGCATGCATGTACATGTGAATGATACTTACATGTGAACATGTGCATGTGAGTTTTAACTGCGCATATGGTTTGTTAACACGCACATGTGTTTAAGTTTAAGTAGAGTTTGATCAATGTCTATGTATTTTCAGGTGTGTTAGATTTGGTGAAAGAAATCCTAAGTAAGTTTACGAAACGACTCAGTATTTCCTCTTCAACTCGAATCATCGATTCAAATGTGTTTGTTATTATTTATTGACAGGAAAATACGCGAGAATAAACAATTTAAAAACGAAACTATCAAATGAGATCGGTAAGATTTGATTGAATACAGTTATTGATGTATGAGTTTATTGATTATTATTCTACTGTCAACTCATTTTGTAAATGTATTACAGATACATTACTGAACAAGAACAGGTCAATAGATGGCGCTGATGCAGTTTACAATAGAGATGAAGGTACTTTATTATTCACTGTTCAAATGAAATATTCAACTTTGCTGATAGAAATGTAACGAATTCTATTCAACATGGCCGCATGGCAGCCTTTTGGCAATAATGAATAAACCTGATAAAAGCGACCAGTTTAAAATTTCATCTTAAACATATCAGACTAGAGCTTCAGAAATACTCAAGTTACAACAAAATTATCAAATTTACAATTGTTATTTAAGAAATAAGATGTGATACAAAGGGTAATGATACAATATGATACAGAATTTCAATTAAACTAATTTCAAATCTATTTTTTCCGTGTTTCAGATGTAATTCATGTTAGTTTTATTACGCAATCTAATGAAGAGAAAAGACCCCTGACAGACAAAGAGAAAGAGTTCATCAGAGATGGTCAGTAAAACTATGAATTCTATCTCTGAGTTCAATTTTCACATGTAGTTGACTACACGGGTTACCACGAGTCTTAAGAGTGTTTAAAGAACTTACTGGCGAAAATGGCTTACTTTTTGGAAAAAAGTAGTGATTTACTGTGTCGCTAGTGTTTAGGATTTATCTGTATTTATCGATTTGCAAAATAAAACGAGCGCCAAAGGGAAACTGCTCTGCGTGAATCACACTGAGCGTAGGTTTTTTTCGTAGGTTTCAAATCCCCAGTAAACGGTTATTATGAATTTCATATTTTCAGTTGCTTCAGCAGTTGAATCTATTGTTGATTTCTTTGCTAAAATGTCCGGTAGGTTCCATAAATCATTTCAGTAAAAATACTGTGGAGTTTGTTGTGGAATCATTGAATAATTGGTTTATTTTTACTGTAGATGCTGAATTATGTGAACGAGGAATAGCCAACATTAAACGTAGGTTTTAATTCTCATTTATCCTCAACAGAGTGTATAAAATACATGTGCGCTATAATCTACTGTACATGTTGTACATGTCAGTTCTCTGTACATATTCATGTGAGTTCTCTATATACTTACGTTTGTGTTCGCGATCTGTACATGTACATGTCAGGTCTCTGAAGAATTTGTAAGTTCTGCGGTAAAAACTTTTACTTATATTTCAGCTACTGATGAAATTGCTGGTAAGTTATAATATTCACTATGATGTTTAAACTGGTGCTGAGTCTGTTCAATCATAACTGAAATATCGCTGTATCTTTTTATAGAAATGTTTGTGAAAGAAACACTTGATAAAGAAATTAAACAACAGAATGGTGAGTGTTCAGTTAATCTAGAAATCTATCAGGGGGGGGGGGGTTACAACTGTAAACTGATTACATATTAAACATATTTTGTCTAATTACAGAAATACTCGTCACACAAATAGAAAACCAGAAAGTAACTGATAAAACAAAGATAGGTTTGTTATACAATAAACTAATTATCATAATCTATGGTGATTTATTCAGATGTTGTCAGTAAATCCTGTTAATCAAACTTCTGACATATATGTAAATACAATTACAGATATAGGACTGGCCGACCGGAACCGTTTTGTGTACAAAGATGATTGCGGTAAGACTTAAAATATCAAATATCCTTTTATTATTTTTTGCACTTCATGACAAATCGTTTTAGATTTCTGAGGTATGAATAAAACCAGACATTAGACATGAATTCATCCGCTTTATGGGAAATTCCAGCTTTTATGAAATCCAGATGTATTTGGATAAAATTCTAGTTTGAACTGATCTGGTCAATATTCATGTTATTCTATTCATGTATTCATTTGTAGAATCAGTTTTATTGGCGTCAAGTTTGCAGAAATTAGAAGAGAACAAACATTCTACTGAACTAGATAGAAGTAAGTGTAAACTTTCTTTGTTTGTATGTATGAACCTGTTTTTTGTGCTCTGTGCAAATGGAAATTTTGTGGAGCAATAAATTGTTATTGTAATTGTATGAAACTATTCGGTCACATTTTGTATTGATATCAATATTCTTCATGATTAAAATCAGTTGCGTAGTTACTCGGTTAAATTGTCGGTTCAAAATGAATCATAGCATCATAGTGAAGGATGTCCTAGTTGGCTCTGACAATATCTATGTAACTTCTTCCCTAAAGAATGGCTTCGGGTGGACTTCTGCCAAATGTTCCATTACAGGAAATTAGTTTTTGATCTGATAATTTAGTTGTTTATTTCAAACAAGAATGTTATGCAGGAACAAACTTAATCGTTAGCTTTTTGGTTGTCACGCTATCCAAGAAAGGGTGGCTCTCACAATATTCAGACCATTTCATCAGCAGGATAACTGAGGGTGGATTTTTGTAAAAATGTTGCATTTTTGGAAATTGTTTTGTTATTTTGTTTAATTTCATTGTTCAACTATATTTTCAGGTATCTATCTAATAAGCCGAGATGTTTTAGGTAAGAACTGCTAGTAACAAACTATGATCATTGACGTCTAGGGTCGAAAGCAGACCCTTTAAAAACAAATATCAGCATAAAAACTTAAAAGAGAATTTTTAGTCATTTTTCGTTTATATTTCTCTTGATTTTCTGATATGTCAGAAACTTGTTGGATCGAATTTTTATCAGATATTTAAAAGAGGTTTAGAATAGAAGTGTTATGCTGTGTTTGATCTAACCTCATTGTGAATTATGTTCTTTTTTTAGAAATGAAATTGAAAATCGCAGTTTTTGAATCTATCAAAGGTAAGACTTCATATAGATTGCATCAGAATCAGCCGGGTTTATTCCATCATTTGCCAAGATTCAACCTGAGCTCAATTTGTTTTCTGAGAACTCAATTTCTGTTCTGATGTCATTTTCCTGGTAATTTATCTTGACGAATCACTTTTAGAATTGTACGCTGAACGAGCTGAAAGATTTCAGAATGAACTCAAAGAGAAACTGAAACAAGAGGAAAATGAAGAGAGAAAAAATGAGGAGGAATTGAACAGAATAATTCACAGTTCAGTTTGTCAGGCGTTTAAATCTATCACTGATATGAATGAAAGTAAATATCGATTTTATATCTCAAATTATACATGGACTTAACATGTCACATATTATGTGTTAATGAATGCACATGTAACATGTTCATGTGAATGAATACACATATAACATGCTACATGTTACATGTGAATGAATGCGCATGTAACATGTTCATGTAAATTAATGCACATGTTGCATGTTTAGTTCTCTGATATATTTCAGAAACTCTGATGGATAATAAAGTTGTAGGATATGGAGGTTTGTATATAATTCACATGTTTCAATCACAAACCAGTTTTTATCGTTAATAATCTGTTTGATTTTCTCTATTTATATTTCAGTGAGTCCAGAAGAGATAAGTGAGTTCTGATTGATATTTATAAATATTCCCAGTACAGTAGACTGCGCGCTTGCCTCTGATTTCATGTTGTAATTCGTCATATTTACCTGTTTATAAGTTGCAGTGATTTTCTATATTGATAGATTCTAAACTACGTGAATTAGCCGATAAAGAGTTTGAAGACAGAACAGGTACTGTACACATTACAAAGTGTGAAGACGCTTCAATGGATTGATTTGATATCGGTTACCCTAGATCCCGAGTGTCGTACATAGAAAGCAAGCTAACCAGTAGACCATAGACGTATAAACTAGTCTAGTTTATACGCTCATGAGTAGACCAATAGAACTGTTTAGTGTTTATACAGCTTGTCCTATATGGGTAACGCTGTGACCTTTTTGTGCCCAAAAAAAGTTCATTTTCGCCCTGATTTCCGAGACCTGTAGTTTCCGAACGGTTTCCCATTTTTCATTGAAGTTCGTTATGGATATTTTTCGAAGGGCTCTTAAACATATCAGATGGGCTGACGTTGAATAATGGAATTTAGTAATGTTTTAAATTGTATTGATGTTTATGATCAATGTTTATTACAGTCGGTATAAAGACACTTGAAGAAATATTGCCTCTAAAACTGAATATACCGCACCAAATCAGCACTGGTAAGTGACTACAGTGAAACTGTATGTTTGAATTGGAATTCAATACAGTAAACTTTAAATTTGTCGAGAATCAGGAAAATCGCAAACTTAAGGAATCTTTATTTGAATTTAATCTAATTTGTAGACTTGTATTCAGCTGGACGAGATCCAGTTATTCTGCCGAATCGAGCAGGTATTGTATAAGTCCGTAAAAAACTTAAGATAACCAGTTTAATTCCATTCCATAATCATGCCGTTATCAAACGCCAACATATTTCAGGGAATAAATCCCGCAAATCTAAATTCAGTGGAAATACCATTCTTTATAATGCCTTGTACTTCATCGGTCCCAACTGTTGCATCATGAAGGACTTTCACTGTGAACAAAATTTGAGTTTTTTAAGAGCATTAGCCTGAAATATTCTGCAACTGATCTTTGTCCCTGAAAGGACGATTAATTCTTCTAAGTTCTTGTAACGAATCCTTAAACTGCTCGTTATTAAAACCAGAAAATGCTCTTCCGTCATATACCTAATTGTGAGGTTAAGGCCCTGATAATGGTGTTCTAACCCTGGTTTACTGGTATTTTTGATGTCAAAATGCAAACTTAAAGCAATAACGGTTTTAAAATGAAACCGCACTCAATGAATGTTGTGTCTATGTTTGCTGTTTTTATGTGAATTTCAGTGGAATATTTCAAGGATGAATTCATTAGCGCAATACAATCTGATGAATTATTGAAAACTGCTACTCGAACTGCTTTAGTTAACAGTAAGTTACATCTACAGTAAACTACATTTACATCTACAGTAAACTACATTTACATCTACAGTAAACTACATTTACATCTACAACAAACTACATTTACATCTACAGTAAACTACATTTAATACATCTACAATCAACAATTAGATACATTTATTCACTAAGATTGTCAATCATAGAAATTTGTTTGTGGTTTTTTAGAATCAAGTAAAATCAACGAATTGTTGAGGAAAGAAAAGTCGAATGGTAATATTGTTTGATGAAATGTGGATAAGATGTTTGCTTTTACGAACCGAAAAATAATTCAAACGTTTTTCTTCTATTTCTTAGTTAATAGAATTTATGATGAAGTGAAAAATAGAATAGAATCAATGTCTACAGGTTTGTATTTTAATGATTTTCTATCAATTCTTGCATTTAAATGTCGGATATATTTCGATCCTCGTGTTGAGGTTTCTTTTCATAAAGCATATTATAATATATCATATTTCGCATAACGCAGTGGCTACTCGTACGAATAATTCCGTAGGCTATTCGTACGCACCCGTCGGATAGCTCTGGAATTATGTGTACGGGAAGGGATAGGGTTAGGGTAAGGTGAGGCTATATGTAGTTAAAACATTCGACCGACCGTCAGCGAGCTCGGTGGTCTAGTGGTACGATGCCGGCTAGTAATTTACTAGCCCGGGTTCGAGTCTCGCTCAATCCGCTCTATTTTTCTCTAACTCTATTCTCCACACTTTCCTTGAATTTTTTGCTAAGTCGTGCACCTCTGTACGCATGCGCGGCGTTAATCGGCCAATCAGCGACAGTTATTAGCGTACAGATCCTAGTCCCGTACGAATAGTCTCCAGAGTAATCCGTACGGGTCCGTACGAGTAGCCACAGCGTTCTCATAAACATGTCATATCATATTATAAACCACTAGCATATACAATAATAATATATAAAATGTGATTTTGAAGGTGATGAGTTTTGTTTTACTTTTTATCACGGATTGATTCATTGCTGAATTTACGTTATTATTTCTATTTGTGATTTCAGAGGAATTAAATGAACGAGGAATCGTAGTTTATAGAAGTGAGTAAAAGTCAATTTGTCTGATTTGAATTCTAATCTGTTCATCAATTCCATAGTTTTCCTGCTCCATAGTTACCCTGATCCCATATACTCCTAACAAGAGACTCCCAACACTAGAATCATAACCCCTCAGTTTTTTAAATTCAGATTTAGATCAAATTAAGTAAGAATTTTATAGTAAAAGTGAACTGTATGAATTTATCTGTTTAGATCTACTCAATGTTTATATAAGAATTATTGTTGTTTTCTGTTTTTTTTCAGTAAAAGATGAAATAGCGAGTAAGTACTGATAACAACTTCCATGTTAAAGTTTAGATAAATATATATATATGTCATGTCCTGTTTTAAATAGTAGTGGTTCTTATTAAAATCCAGTGAAACCGTTTTACAGATGATGAAAATACTTCCTTCAAGACTAAAGGAAGGATTGTGAAAGAAGAACATGTTTCCCTCTCCCTGCAGTAATCTATTGTGTTTATTCTGTTTCAGTGTTTCATATCAGACCAATTATTGCAAACAGAATCCAAACGGAATTTAAAGGTGAATACATTGTGTTGACTGTTAAGTGTTTTAATTAACAAATTAAATCGGTACCGAGAGTAAGAGTGGTCGACTGGTACTGAGTAAGGGTGGCGGTCGACTGGTACTGAGTAAGGGTGGCGGTCGACTGGTACTGAGTAAGGGTGAAGGTCGACTGGTACTGAGTAAGGGTGAAGGTCGACTGGTACTGAGTAAGGGTGAAGGTCGACTGGCACTGAGTAAGGGTGAAGGTCGACTGGTACTGAGTAAGGGTGAAGGTCGACTGGTATTGAGTAAGGGTGAAGGTCGACTGGTACTGAGTAAGGGTGAAGGTCGACTGGTACTGAGTAAGGGTGAAGGTCGACTGGCACTGAGTAAGGGTGAAGGTCGACTGGTACTGAGTAAGGGTGAAGGTCGACTGGCATTGAGTAAGGGTGGCGGTCGACTGGTACTGAGTAAGGGTGGCGGTCGACTGGTACTGAGTAAGGGTGGCAGTCGACTGGTACTGAGTAAGGGTGGCAGTCGACTGGTACTGAGTAAGGGTGAAGGTCGACTGGTACTGAGTAAGGGTGAAGGTCGACTGGTACTGAGTAAGGGTGGCGGTCGACTGGTACTGAGTAAGGGTGAAGGTCGACTGGTACTGAGTAAGGGTGGCAGTCGACTGGTACCGAGAGTAAGGGTGAAGGTCGACTGGTACTGAGTAAGGGTGGCGGTCGACTGGTACTGAGTAAGGGTGAAGGTCGACTGGTACTGAGTAAGGGTGGCAGTCGACTGGTACTGAGTAAGGGTGGCAGTCGACTGGTACTGAGTAAGGGTGGCAGTCGACTGGTACTGAGTAAGGGTGAAGGTCGACTGGTACTGAGTAAGGGTGAAGGTCGACTGGTACTGAGTAAGGGTGAAGGTCGACTGGTACTGAGTAAGGGTGAAGGTCGACTGGTACTGAGTAAGGGTGGCAGTCGACTGGTACTGAGTAAGGGTGGCAGTCGACTGGTACTGAGTAAGGGTGAAGGTCGACTGGTACTGAGTAAGGGTGAAGGTCGACTGGTACTGAGTAAGGGTGGCGGTCGACTGGTACTGAGTAAGGGTGAAGGTCGACTGGTACTGAGTAAGGGTGGCAGTCGACTGGTACCGAGAGTAAGGGTGAAGGTCGACTGGTACTGAGTAAGGGTGGCGGTCGACTGGTACTGAGTAAGGGTGAAGGTCGACTGGTACTGAGTAAGGGTGGCAGTCGACTGGTACTGAGTAAGGGTGAAGGTCGACTGGTACTGAGTAAGGGTGAAGGTCGACTGGTACTGAGTAAGGGTGAAGGTCGACTGGTACTGAGTAAGGGTGAAGGTCGACTGGTACTGAGTAAGGGTGGCAGTCGACTGGTACTGAGTAAGGGTGAAGGTCGACTGGTACTGAGTAAGGGTGAAGGTCGACTGGTACTGAGTAAGGGTGAAGGTCGACTGGTACTGAGTAAGGGTGAAGGTCGACTGTATTTTGTAGGAGGATATTTGACGCTGTAGCAACATAAATAGTTTACATCATCAGTCGATATCACAGTTGTTTCTAATCAACAATGTATAATTACAGATTCACTAGAGACTGTTTTAGAAGAGAAATGTAAAGAGGCTCTCAATTGGTGGCCATCAAAACACTGGGCATATGATATATTTCGCGCGAGTAAGTTCACAGTGAAATCAGTTTGTAATTTATAATAGAATTCTATTGTATAAAAACTTGTCTATTGTTTATTACATATAGTGTCTGTACTCAGTGAATTTACCAGTACAACTTTAAAGATAAACACAGGTTATTGGAAACAAGTCAAACAATGTTTCGGTAAATAATAAATTCATGTTTCACTACTGATTCTTTTTCAATGATCTGATTTTAAGGATGATCAATAATTGTTTGTTTTGTTTGAATAGGAGATGAAATTGACAGTGAAACAAATACAACTGAACTGACAGAAATAGGTGAATATCAATACAACAACATAATATTTCCAGATTAACAAAAATTATTTCGAATTTTGCGTTGAATTCATTGAAGATCGAAATTCATCAATGTGATCAGATCTTTAGAGGCATCTGTTTTGGTTCATGGGTTACACAGTATTATCAGTTGAATTCTCGGCTCAAAATCAATCATAGCTTGAAAAAACCATGTTTAGAGTGTGAAACTAAGAGGTGTTTGAAAATCGTCACTCTTTGGTAACATTTTGTATAGATGTGAAAATTTAATTTGTTTATAGTTGATGGATGTTTGGGTGAATGCATTAAAACAATGAGTGATAAATGGAACACTGGTGAGTACCCCTCATATAATGGCTGATAAGGGCCATGAAAATATTTCCTGACCAAAAATTATTTCGTCATGAAAAATAATATTCCATCGAAAAATGTTCGTAAGTAAAAATAATTTCGTTGTGAAAAATAAATTCTCATCAAAAATATTCATAAGCTAAAATAATTTTATTAATAATCGCCTCCTAAATATAGGCGTGAGAAAAAATAATTCCGCTATGAAAAATAAATCGCCTTCCTTCAAAATATATTCCGATGACAAGATATTTTTGCAGCGTAAAAATAATTGTGGGTTTTTCCGTTAGTGCACGCGTGCGCGCACGCGCTAGTCGCTAGTCACCCCTGATCTAGCCCTAAGTATAGTATAGTGGTACACACTGTGTGCATAATATACTTAAACTACACGGGCACAGCTCTCACTTACACATGAATCAGGGTACTACGGTAGAGCTTTGGTTTATTTTTATCCTGAAATTTTTTGATGAGTCCTTGTGAACTAACTTTAGGAAGGGTGGGATGGTGGTGATGTCGTTGGGTCCATGTGAACACAAATTATGTAGAGGCATTTAAATGAGGCTATTCAGAGTTGAAACAAACTGCAAAGTGAACAAGGTTAAGCGACAGTTTTCTATGAGGTTTAATTTCATGTTTTGTTATTTCTAGGCGATTTTAAGAACCGCAAGATGATTGTAGGGAAAGGTAAATATTCCGTATATAATTCCCTTAGAACCGGTTCTATAGTCATCATTACAATTGAGACCAGTCTAAGACGGTCTCGGTTCTACAGCCAATAAACAACTTAGAACCAGTCGTAAGATTTAAGACGAATTTTGGATTCAATTTTCGATTATGGAGCCGGCCACTGGTTATATCAATGAAAAACCAATTTCATCATGAAAATCTGTTTGATTTTCTATCCATTTATATTTCAGCGAGTCCAGAAGAGATAAGTGAGTTCTGAGATGAGTAGAATTTATTTTAGATTTTCACTATTTTGATCTATAAAGTGATTGTTATGTATCCAGTGACAGGTATCTGTGTGAACTGGTGACCAAAATCACAAATAATTAATTAATTGTCTTCACTAAAATAGAAACCAGTTGTCAATATCATCCCATGGTGGACCTAAAACCTTAAGTCGCACTTATCTGTTTATCAGACAGTTGTAGTCAGCGCTTGCCTCTGATTTTGTGGAACCAGTGAATAATAGTGACGTCGAATTACAAGTCACACTAGTTTGTTTAAGTCAGTGATTTTCTATATTGATAGATTTTAAACTACATGAATTTGCCGATAAAGAGTTTGAAGAAAGGAAACGTGAGAGAGGTACTGTACACATTACAAAGTGTGAAATTCAACATGTTTTATGTTTTAAATCTTATTGATGTTTATTATCAATGTTTATTACAGTCGGTAGATTTAATCAAATAAAGACACCTGATGATCACATAAAGACACAAGATGCATCATTCGAATGGGTAAAGACACTTGAAGAAATATTGCCTCTAAAACTGGATATACCGGCACAACTCCGCTCTGGTAAGTGACTATACTGAAAAACTGCATGTCTGAATTTGAATTCAATACAGTAAACTCTGCCTGGAATAAACTGTTATTATTTCACCGAGTTGAGAATCAGGCAAATCCTTTTATCAAAAAACTTTCAGTATTTTCAAAATGTTAAGATTCCATTTAAATTTCTGTAGATTTAGATTCAGCTGGACGAGATGCAGTTATTCTGCCGGATCGAGCAGGTATTGTATAAGTTAAGTCTGTAAAAACTTAAGGTAACCCGTCACTGCCCTCATAACGCCAACATATTTCAGGGAACAAATTCCGCAAATCTAAATTCAATGGAAATACCATTCTTTATAACGCTATGTATTTCATTGGTCCCAAAAGACTTTAACTGTGATAACAAAATTTTCAAAGGTTTTTTATGCCTGAGATATTCTGCGACTGATCTTTGTCCCTGAAAGGACGAATAATTCTGCTAAGTTCTTGAAAATCCTTAAACTGCTCGTTAGGAATACCAGAAAATGCTCTTCTATCATATGCCGGATTTTGAGGAACAGACCCTGAAAATGGTGTTCTAATCCAGGTTTACTTTTCTTTTGTATGTCCAGAAGAGAATGTCTTTTAGTAATAATAATAATTAATAATATTAATAATAATTAATAATATTAATAATAATAATAATAATAATAATGATGATGATGACGATGACGATGACGATGACGATGACGATGACTATTTAAAGCGACAACAGTTTTAAATTCAGAAACCACACTCAATGAATCCTGTGTTTGCTGTTTTTATATGAATTTCAGTGGAATATTTCAAGGATGAATTCATTATTGCAATACAATCTGATGAATCATTGAAAACTGCTACTCAAACTGCTTTAGATAACAGTAAGTTACATCTACAGTAAACTGCATTTGTGTTCATCTGTAAGACTACATTTACATCTACAGTAAACTAAATTTACATCTACAGTAAACTACATTTATATCTACAATAAACTACATTTTCATACATCTACAATCAACAATTAGATACGTTTATTCACTAAGATTGTCAATCATAGAAATTTGTTTGTGGTTTTTTTAGAATCAAGTAAAATCAACGAATTGTTGAGGAAAGAAAAGTCGAATGGTAAAATTGTTTGATAAAATGCGGATGCGATGTTTGTTTTCACGAACCGAAAAATAATTCAAACGTTTTTCTTCTATTTCTTAGTTAATAGAATTTATGGTGAAGTGAAAAAGAGAATAGAATCAATATCTACAGGTTTGTATTTTCATGATCTTCTATCAATTCTTGCATTTAAATGTCGGATATAATATATCCGACATTTAAATGCGAAATATTATTTCGATCCTCGTGTTGAGATTTTTTTGTCATATAGCATATTATAATATATCATATTTCTCATAAACATATCATATCATACCACTATCATATACAATGTCATCAAGTACATATATAAAATACGTATATCACATATCATATCACGTCATATCATATCATTTATGCTTGTAAAATGTGATTTTGAAGGTGATGAGTTTTGTTTTATTTTTATCACGAATTGATACATTGCTGAATTTACGTTCAACTTCTATTTGTGATTTCAGAGGAATTAAATGAACGAGGAATCGTAGTTTATAGAAGTGAGTTAAAGTCAATTTGTGTGATTTGAATTCTAATCTGTTCATCAATTCCATATCCTGCTCCATAGTTACCCTGATCCCATATACTCCTCACAAGAGACTCCCAACACTAGCATCATAACCCCCCAGTTATTTTTAATTCAGATCTAAATCAAATTAAGAATTTTATAGTAAAAGTGAACTGTATGAATTTATCTGTTTAGATCTACACAATGTTTATATATGAATTATTGTGTTTTCTGTTTTTCAGTAAAAGATGAAACAGCGAGTAAGTACTAATAACAACTGAATCGTTAAAGTCTTCATAAACAGATATTTGTCATGTCCAGTTTTGAATAGTAGTGGTTCTAATTGAGCGCTAAATCCAGTAAACCGTTTTACAGATGATGAAAATACTTCCTTCAAGACAAAAGGAAGGATTGTGAAAGAAGAACATGTTTCCCTCTCCCTGCAGGAATCTATTGTGTTTATTCTGTTTCAGTGAAACACATCAAACCAATTATTGAAAACAGAATCCAAACGGAATTTAAAGGTGAATACTGTTGACTGTTAGGTGTTTTAATTAACAAATTAAACCGGTACCGAGAGTACGAGTGGTGGTCGACTGGTCCCAAATAAGGGCGAAGGTCAACTGGTACTGAGTAAGGGCGAAGGTCGACTGTATTTTGTAGGATATGTGACGCTTTAGTAGCATTATTAGTTTACATCATCAGTCAATGTTGTAATAGTTTCTAATCAACATTGTATATTTACAGATTCACTAGAGACTGTTTTAAAGGGGAAATGTAAAAAGGCTCTCAGTATGTGGTCATCAAAACACTGGGCATATGATATATCTACTGCGTGTAAGTTCACAGAGAAATCAGTTTGTGATTTACATTAGAATTCTATTGTATAAAAACTTGTCTATTGTTTATTACATATAGTGTCTGTACTCAGTGAATTTACCAGTAGAACTTTAAAGACAAACACGGGTTATTGGAAACAAGTCAGAGAATGTTTCGGTAAATGATTAATTCTTGTTTCACATCTGAATTGTTTTAGTGATCTGATTTTTTATGTTTTGAATAATAATTATTTGTTCTGTTTGAATAGGAGATGAAATTAACAGTGAAACAAATACAACTGAACTGACAAAAATAGGTGAATATAAAAAAATTCAGATAAACAGAAATATAGTATTGAATTCATTGAAGATGAAATTCATCAATTTAATCAGATCTTCACAGAGACCTGTTTTGATTCAGAGCAATTTGAACTAATTTCAAACTAAGAGCGCTTGAAAGTCCCGACCCTTTGGTCACAGTTTGAATCAATGTGAAAATTTATTTTTGTTTATAGTTACTGAGTGTTTGGGGGAATGCACTAAAACAATGCGTGATAAATGGAATACTGGTGAGTACCCCTCATGAGTACTTCATATGAGTACTCCTCATGAGGACCTCTCATAAGTACGTCTCTTGAGTACTTTTCATGAGTGAGTACCGTATTCAAATAACTATCAGCCATCTTGAGTACGTTAAGTAGAGGACTCAAATACAAATCGGAAACTGAGTACCCGAGTACCATATAGAAACTATCAGAAGTTTAGTGAGTAACACAAAATAACTAATCTTCTTTGAGCTTTAATTTCATGTTTTAATATTTTTAGACGATTTCAAGGAGAAATTCAAGCTCTACGGGATGATTGTAGATTCAGGTAGATATGAAAATTCATTCACAGGCAAAAGATGAGACTCAAGCTTGAATTGAAATAAACTGGTCCCTAAATCGCCATCAAACTGTTTAATAAAGTTTTCTAACTTAAATTCTGTCTCTCAGTTTCAGTTCAGTTTAGTTTATTCACTCCACAAGTTATAATAACATTGCACAGAGCACAAAAGTAGCGCATAGATTACAGCATATTACAAAAAATATAATGATAGTATTAATAATAATTATATTTATAATAATAACAATTATGATAATAGTAAAAATAATAATACTAATAGTGATAGCAATAATATAATACTTATAATAATAATTGTAATTATAATGAAATTATAATGCAAAAGATGAGGCGGAATAAACCATTTTACAGTTGCTAGCCGCCATTTTGTTAGGGTACTTTTGTCCCGTATTGTTGGGTCATTTTTTTCTCCTTTTTAAAAACTATCTGTGATGCGTGTTGTATCATATTTCATCTGTCCCTGAATGGATTTTGACAGTTTCAGCAACATTCAAACCGCGTGAATCTCTAGTTTTCAGTTATGTAAAAATCATTTCTCAAATTTACAACAATGCGACATGAGAGCGATATAAAAATCGGTGGTCAGTTTTTGCCGTGCGCATAGAAATCAAGGGTACTGAAATTTGAAGTTCGTTATTTTCAGAAATAATTTTTTAAAAAACCCAAACATTTCAAGAACTGTGCGCATAAATGCCCTCTTTCAGGTGAACTTTGAAATGTTAAGATATCTTGCCTAGTTTTTTTCCTATGGCACTTTAACTGCAGCGCGTGTATTGTCATTCCGAGATTCGGCGCTGTTTTCTTTGCGTGTATTTCAGTATATGGGAGTTATTTCTTCATTTTCACTACGAGTTGTTAGGTTTGCTAGTGAGGTAGTCATTCGATCAACTTTTTCGTTTACTTCCGGTAGAATGCTGATTTTCTGAAGGATTTCCTGGAGCAGAGTCTCGATGTTGCTGCAGCTCTTACACTAGTTGGTGGACATTTTTGTTCCTTTTCTTTTTCAGTATCGCTTTTTTGCGCACGCATTTGTTAACGGGAATACTGAGCGGTCATGTCAGATTGACGACTGCAATAACGGGAATAATGAGCGACCGGGAGTCACAAGCTTTGGTTGTTTACAGCTCGGTACTTTTTGTTCAGTAGAGCGGAACGATTTGAGTTCGGATCGGTTGTGTATGTCGAGTATGCACCACGATTGAATTAAAAATGGCGACTTATTTGAAGCAATTCCAATTTAAACACAAAACCAACAGAACCAACAAAAAGAAAAGTCAATATCTGACGAACGGCGATTTCTGCAGAGCCGTCTTTCTTACACTATAACGATCTCCTCAACTTTGCGCTAATTTAATATCAGCTGATTTGTGTTAAACGTGTTAAGCAACTATTAAAGTTTGAGCACACTCACGTACGGTTTTCCTCGGTGAAACACGGTCTAGGGCAGCTCTTGTGGCTTCAGATGCTGCCCAACGGTTCCTTCGACAGTATTCCAAAGTTCGAAAGTGTTTAGATTTTAAACGTAGTCACTGTTTTACTTTGAGCGGTAATGTTTAAGGACTATAGCGAAAACACGTCGACCGATTCCGCCATCTTGAATTGTCTACATCCATCTTGCACGTGCTGGTCGCGGAGTAAATATTCTAATTTCTTAGAGAATGTCATTGAGTTAACCATTAATTGTTGTTTACAAATACAAATGTTTTCGACAAACCGCAGTCATCAAAAATCTTAATAAATAACAGTCAGGGGCTCTTAAACCTATCCTTAAGATACAGGTTGAAAGATATTTTATAGAGAATGTTGCATTAAGTTTAGTTTGTTTGCACGAAATCATTTTAACCCACAAGTTTATGATTCTACACTTAACAATTGTAGGAAAAATGCCAGGGGTATAAAAGTACAATAGTAAATATAAGTACACGCTTGGGGTAATATACATTATCAAATCAGCAACGTTTTAGGAAATTTAAAGAGGGGGAACTTAGGGTACTTAAATACAACCAAATACAGCCAAATACAAACAAATCAACCAAATACAACAAATAAAACCAAATACAACCATATACAGTAATTAGTTGGAAATAGAAAGAGATCATTGATAAGATGACTGATAATTAACGCATTCAACTTGAATCTATGTAAATAACTGAATTTTTTCCTACGATGGTATTTTTCCTACTACACAATAAGTGGCATTTTTACCGGTGGCATTTTTCCTATGTCGCAAAAGTTTTAAAAGTTTCTAAATGTGTCTAAATTCGGAATGGTTTCGAGAAGTTCAGTAAGAAGGGTGCAATCAAAGAGAAAAATTAATCCCCAGAAACATTGCAAATTGGGCACATTCTTTCATTTCTAGGGAGATGGAGATTTGAAGTTGTCCCGGGAAAAAATGTATCCAGAAAAATTATGTCCCAGGGAATAAACGCCCTCGGAAAAAATGTCCCAGTCTATCATTACTAATTTGGTAATTAAGAAAATTTCATATCAAAATAACACGAGAGAACAAACTTGTTAATTATGTAAATTGCACACTAAACATCAAAATAAAGAATTCATAAGTGATCATACGAATTATCAAATTTTAGTATCAGTTCGTTTTGCTTATTGAGAATTGTTGTCAACTCAGTAAGAAATCAAAATAATTATTTCATTCAGGGTTATCCTGATAATCAAAATGTATGATTAGTGGATATCTCGGTGTATCAGCAAATGATTTCACTTAAATTCATATTCGTAGAATTCGATAGATGATTCCATTAAGCTTAGATTGTTTGCCAGATACAGTTTTACACCTAAAATTAATCATTCTACCTCAATGAACAAAGGATAACGCGCCCTAACTCTGCTAACACCGGTAAATACTTCGTCACTATCATTAGAATTTTGCAAAAATACATATTTTCTAATGAGTCCAAATTTTCATATCCGCAGACCTCGCAACCATACATGGCAACAGGGACAACAAAATAATAATTTAAACGTTACGTCGATTGGAAGTTTCAAGCGCCTACCTTTTTGAATAATCGAAAACATAGCTCTCATAGCTTTATCGTAAAGATATTTTCTCGCTTTTGCAAAACTTCCGTTCCAGTTAAATGTAACTCAGAGATACACATTATCTTCAACTTCAATCTCCAATTCCCGATTACCGAACATAAATTTCTGAATTCGCACAAACAAAGACTAATATTTTCGTTTTATTGACGTTTATCCCGAGTTCAGATTTGCTATAAACGATTAAGTTGGGTTGCCACGGTCATTAAAAAAGTCCTCAATATCATTCAAAACCTAATGAAAAGGCGACAGGTTTTCTTGTCTTTCTGTCTTGTCCTTCAGACCAGTGCTGCCCTCTAACGTATGAGATGTAACTATTCCGTTATTTGTATTGTAGAAGAGATTGTGAATGAGGTAAAACACGCACATTTTCAAACTCGCGAATTTAAAAGTAAGTTTCCAATAAAATCAGAACCTGTTTTAACAACACGAACTCAAATATTAATATCTGTATGTATTGTATTATTATTTATAGAATCAGTTGAGACTGCAGTGAATGAAGCTATCGAGAATTCAGGTAATTAAATATTCTTCATAAGTTCGCATTCTGTGTTTGAATTGAGTTCAGTTTGGCTGAAGGTGCTTCTTTAAATGTATAAACTTATATCTTACAGAAAAATCACAATACGGCAAAAAACCAAACTATGAAGCTGCAGGTTTGTAAAACTCTAATTTCTGTAAATGAATTTGACCTGATGTGGTTGCTGCCCTGGACCGAATTTCATAGATTGGGGGGGGGGGGCAAAATATTCCCCTGGACCCAGTTTTATAGACTGGTATTATCTTTAACCCGGGAGTTAACTTAATTGAAATTGAATCAAGTTAGCCTCCAGGTTAAAGATAATACCAGTCTATAAAACCGACCCCTTGGCCCTGGAAACCTTTTGAAAATTGTCAGTAGTTAACATAGTTTCTCAATGTTGCTATGGTGGTTGTCAGCCTGTTGAGGATTTTCCCCAAGAGGATCATTCATTTATTACGTATGCAAAAAATTCAGAAAAAGCCTCGAGTAAGCTGATAATAGTTAGATCGAGTCTATTATGTAGAAAAAGAGTGGATGAAAATGTAGTCACGTGATGAAATCTATTCGGAGCAGAATTGAATTTAAAAAGTCATTAAAGTGCGCACAATACGCATTATTATTTACCCCTCCCCCTTTTGTACACAATTGTATGCTGTATATTTAATAAGACCCCTTTGTACAATTTGATTTTTGAGTTTAACCCCCTCCCTACCCAAAATGCGTACCTAATAAATGGGTGACCCCTTAAAAGGTAACTTTGAAGCCGCCCTATGAAACTAGGCCCATGATGATGATGACCACAAAGATGAGATAATTTTCAGTTGCTTTCCATTCAGAATTTTATTCTATTATTTCAGTGAAATGGATAGTTGATGAAATGAAAGGTAAATTGACCAGTAATAATACTAAATTTGGTGAAAGGAGGTCTCTGTAACCAGGAAGATTATGTAATATTCTGTTCATATATCTTATTATTATTTCAGAGAAATGGATAGCTGTTGAAATTAGGAGAGGTAAATTGACTGATAATAAATACTCAGTTTCATAATGAGTTTGTGTTGATGTTTACAAAAGAATTCTAATTTCAGGTTTCACGGTTAAACCATCTGAAACATCATATGGTATGTAATATAATTGTTATATACAGTTGATTATAACGGTCGCTGTCATCGTTTTTGTCACTGTCACTGTTCACTCAACACGAACATTTTTCAGAGAACAAATTTGTAAAATCAAACTCAAATTCAATGAAAATACCATTTATAAATCGCCAAAATCATTATGAAGTCATATTTTTCATTGGTCCCCATAGTGGCTTGACTATATTTATACATGTATCTTGTGTGGATGCCTCATCAGTCAGTCAACTGGGCGGGAAATTGAGTAACAATTCACTAAATATCCTGATGTTTTTTTCAGAACGTAATGAATTTGCTGAACGTGCACGAGAAAAAGGTAATGAATAAATTATGAGTGTTAAAATTGATGTTATCGATTTTGATAATGTTTTATAATGTTAAACGTAATTTAATTTCTATTTCAGTAATTAAAAAATCAAGAAATTTGATGGATGAGATACGTGCTATAACAGATAAAAGTAATCAATATTTACTTCTATAAACATTTTACTGACTAATATTTCCATATTCATGAATTCATGTTTCCACATTTATATATAACGTGTCATATGGTCCCCAAACCGGGAAATCAGGAATTTCAGAATATTCTTTAAATTCATTTCGCGCTTCAACTTTCTTCGGCAATCTTTCCTGAAAATCATCAACCAATCACCAGTAAAATGACGTCACTGTAGTGTGTGATGTTATCTGCTTAATTTCCATCTGAAATGAAAAATCACCCATGAAATACTCGGGTTTATTGACTTCATGTAATTGTGAGAACTATCCATAAATTCTGTTTTGAGTTCGATCACAAACTTGTTTGGTCTTTACTTCTTTACATTTGAAGTAGATCTGATGTTATATGTGAATGATATTGCTGTTTATAGTTTGGATGCATCAGTTTTTCAAGAATATTTCTTTTCATTTTCAGAAAAATTTTAAAAAAGCCTGGTTTCCTGGTATAGTTCATACAAAATTTTCATTTTTTTCAGAAATATTTTATTTTATTTTCAGAAAAATTAAAAGATCTCGGTTTCCTGGTAGATGATTCGAGTAAGTAAATTATACAGTCATCACTTTAGGATTTAAACCATAATCAAATCACAATTAAGTTTGGGATGAAATTAAGTTTCGTGTTCGTTGATGAGAATCTGATGTATGATTAAACCGGTTTAATCTGGATTACTGGCGGGACACCGGGATGAAATTCATGTAGTTTGAGAAATCCAGATTTAAAATCGTATTCCATGAGATACTAGTTGATAATTAAATAAAGATTAGTAACCGAATCGAATCTGGATTAAACTGATCTCTTTCCCGCATGGCATTCATCGATCTACCGATCTATGTTTTCGGTAGATCATTAAACGTCAGTTCATTCCTTTGTCGGAGATCTCATAAATATGTATGTGGTGTAAGGAACACTTTGGACTTAATAGAACACCCAGAAAAAATCAAAGCTAATTCTAACTGAATCAGGGGTGGAAATAGTTGAGGTATTATTAACCATTGTCACTGTTAACAGTAAAGCCGTAATTAGTTGAATTTTCAAGTGGTTGTTCATTTTATGAAACAGACTGTAGCGGGTGATATATAGTTGTATAAAAACAGTTACAAGCTGAACACATCTAAAACAGAGTAAACTCTAGGGGCCACTGATAAAGTATTGTGAATATAAGTTAAAGTTGACGGGTATCTACATTTAGGGAGTGTGCAGTTGTATTTGGTGTTTGGTTTATATTGTACATTTTGTATATTTTTATAGAAGTTACTCATACAAGTAATGAAACTGCTGGTGATCGTAGATCAAGTATTGACCAGACATCGAGTAGTGGCGTTGGGCCACCTGGTGGTGATATAGTGAAATATGAAAATGAACCTAAAAGTGGCTGTAGTCAAAGTGCTGCTGATGATAGTCACACAAGTGATACCGTACCGAGTGGTGATCGTGAGCGGGGTGATGGTAGTACAGTAGTCTAGTTCCAAGCCGTCGTTCCCCAAAAGGTTTGATTCGACACTAAAATCAGTTGTCGGATTGCAAGAAACAGGAGTTAACCTCTAATGGACAGTTTATCATCAAACGTTGTAGGGAACCCGTAACAACGACTGGTATTCAGACTAGTACACAGGATTATAACCGCCAGTCTCTAGTGGTGGCAGGGTCTGGGTGGAACTGGGTGTAACTCACAACTGTGGAACTGTGTTTTGTATCACGCTATGATTAAGGATGTTTGTTAATCTCTTTTTGGGCTTGAATCATTTGAGATTTTATACGAAAAGAAAACGAAAAAGATATGAACACAGTTTCTAATAAAATCTTTATCTTTGTTATTTGGTTGTATGTAATTTCTGCGCTATTTAATTACTGTAGATCATTGTTTGATTATTGCTGAAACAATTTGTTGTAATTACATTAGTTAATCAAATAAATATGTTTTGCTTTTACTAAAATATACAGTGTAACTGAAGTAGATGAAATACAGTGTAACTGATTCATAGTGTAGCTGAAATACAGTGTAACTGAATGAATGTAGTATTGTATTGTACCGTAGTTGTAACTATATCCAGCAAAAATAAATTGTAAACGAAATTGCTTTTTGCTAAATCATCAGCGGTTGTTCTTGGGGAATATTAGGCCTACATTGTAGTCCAACTTACGCTGTATAACTGTATTATGATACAATGTAACAATGTAACTGGTTAACTGTTTTACTATATATAAAATATGTTTTAAGTTAAAAACTGTAAAAATGCATCACTGATTGATTTGATAAGTTACTGATTCCATAAATTACTGCATTAATGATCGATTTCATTGATCATTGGAAAACTGTGATAAGTTTTATTTCATTTAATTGAAAAAAATTTTGTAAAAACGTGACATTTTATGAAACCATTGATGCGGTTTATAAGATCAGCTACACGCGGACTCCTGGTAAAACTTCGTGCTGTATTTTTGCTAGAAATTGCTAACGATGTAACGTGCTAATTTCATTCGCTTAAATAAAAGAATTTATCTTTATAAATAAATTCATTTATTTCTTTTTTATCAACTGCAGCCGGAGTAGAACCGACCCCGGGTCGGATGAGGTTGACTCTTGGTCATGTCCAATCTTACCAATAGCTTCCCGTTAACCCCAACTCTAGCCGAATAGGACTCGAACCTAAAATCTTCAGCGTGCCAGCCGAGCACACTAACCACTAGACCATACACCAGTAGTTTGTAAGTGCGTGTCTGGTCAGGTGTGGTGAACATTTATCTGTGGTGACTATCAGTCGGGTGTGTGGTGACTGGTGACCATTCAGGTGCGGTGACTCTCGAGTCAGATGTGGAGACACTATTCACTAACAATGCTCGCTCTATCATTCTGTGTTACAGTTACAGCAGTTTCAATGTAATTGTCAGGAAGTTCTAAGGAAGTCTCTCTTTTTCCATAGATGAAGTAGTCAAAATTACACCTTGTATCCATCTCTGAGACTTCTGCCTTCCCGACGTCGTGAATGTATTTGACAATCTCTCGGAATTGATATCTTTTATTGTATTTCATTAAGATTTTCTAATTGATATCTAAAAGTTTGATAATTTTTTATTATTCAGTTTCTAAAAATGTATACCTTATTTTGAGTGGAATGGATTGATTTTAGTAGAGACCCGCAGTTTATGGAGCGTCGATGGATTATAAAAGTAATGGTTCATTGACTCCAATAGGTGTAAAATGCGATACATTGTTAAACCATTCTTGTCGTACGTGGCGTTGACCTCTTTTACCCGACTGGTATTTCTTCACACCCTAAAGGTGCTCGCGCATGTCACCCGTTATATCAAACGAGTACCGATACCTCTTGTGAAAAAATCATGAAATTCAACGAAAAGCTTAAGATGTAATTGATTAAAGGTGAGTTTGTTGAAGTATTTAACTCCACTCCAGTCGGATCTGTTCAACTCGGAGATAACCGTTCAACTCAGAGATAACCGTTCAACTCTGAGATAACCGTTCAACTCGGAGATAACCGATCAACTCGGAGATAACCGATCAACTCGGAGATAACCGTTCAACTCAGAGATAACCGATTAATCAGAGATAACCGTTCAACTCGGATGTTGAAATATGTTTTTACGGCAGTATTTAAGAAATACATATCATCCAACTCGGATATCCCTCATCAAGTCGGACACGTTTTTGCGGTTCCAAAAGATCCGACTTGAGCGGAGTCTACTGTATTCAAGAATAAGAGTCAAACTTATATACTAGGCCTATATGCCACAATTTCATTATTCAATTTTCTGACCTAAATTCTAAAATTCTAGTGAAACTTTCGACGATTTTGAAATATTTTCTGAAAGCGGTGAAAACTATGCATTTTGTACAAAAATAAATTTACAAAGCAGTCACTATTTGTGCCCCTGGACTTTGGACCCCGGGGCTGATATGTAGGTCATACGATTATTGAAGGACGACCAGTGATTTTAACACCTTTCGCTTCCTGCTCAACGCTCGAATATATTGAATGTATCACCGGCGCTGATCATCAAAATCTTATCTTTAACTTCCTCAATTATCAGACGAAAGTGGAACTCGATTTTTATTCTGTACTCTGTATCACAATGATGAACACACGTTTATTCGTAATAATCTACATAGTTTTATTACAACTTGGAAACTTAAACAGCGCAGAAACATCTGGAAATAAGACGCATAATTCAAGTAAGTCACTCGAACCAATGATAGCTTTTCTGTTGTGTCGATTTCATAGATTTCTGTCGATGAGAATTCAACAATTCAAGGTGTTTGAGACTCCCGTACATAGGTCTAGCTATACTAACGGGATCTATAAAGGGCCTGTCATGTAAATAAATTACAAAGAAGATGCTGCAGGCCCGTATGCTGCCTTTCTTTGTTGTGGGCAGTTCTCGAGTACTGTATATAGGAGGGGGGATTTTTTGTGGGGATTCCCCAAGAAAACTTTGATCATTTAAAGCCATCAGTTTGAATTCATTACTGGGTAATTTATGTATAGCTGTAAACAAACGACTGTGTAGGACGATACGTGATGGGAAATGTAGTCTAAAAATTCGGAACTAGAGATTTTGCTGGGGGGGGGAGGGGGTCACGTGGTGGAAAAAGGACCTAAATAGATTATTCGAAGTTTGTGCGTTTTACTGTTTCATAGACTATTCATATTTATTTATTCGTTTCAGTGATTTATCCAAAACCTGTTCCCGATGGAAAACCCGATATTAAAACACAAGGACAATCGATTGAATATATTTGTAGAACTAGTGTTAAATATCCTACAGTTATATTCCAAAAGAAGAGAAGAGATTCAGAACAATGGGAAACAATTCCAGACGAACTGATTCGTATAACTAGAAATGTGAAACATATTACTTCTGCTTCACTAGAATTCAAAGCAGATTTCAAACTGCACAATGGAACAACATTTAGATGTCTCGTTCTTAAGGAAGGCCAAACAGATTTTGATTATCTTCAGTTTGATCTAATCGTAGTTCATCGAACTGGTAAGTAACAGTTTTAAAATGTGAACCTTCCCAGTCTGGAATCCTGCTACTAAATAAACATCGAATCTATCAAAACAAATTAATATTGAAACACAGCGTCTCTGTTACTTTTAAATTACTTCGCAGTCGATTGCATGAATTTATAGTTTAGCAGCTACGTATCAAAAGTGCGTTTATTGTAGCGTATGACATGTACATTTTAATGTATTCTGGAATTTATAGAAATAATTCTCAAATTGACGGCCATACGACTCAGCGTGAAATTCATATTTCTGTTTAACGGATGAATATAGCCGACAGTTTAATTTGTTGTAGCTTCCTCTTTCATATACCCGTCATTTGTTCATCCATTTCTATCTCCGCACAAACATATCTTCTTGTGTCAACTACTTATTTCAAGGTCGCTTGATGAGTTGTTGATTTTAGATTATGTTTATTTGATATCTGAAAACCTGAATTTCTTCATTTAAAAAGTAAAAAATTGTCGCCCGCGTCGGAATTTGGAATTGGGAATGAGGCTTTTTATTTATGTCTTTTTATTTCAAAGGGGATGTAAAAATAATAAGTATCGGCCGTTCTTGTCACTTTCCCAAAAAGGGGTCGATGAGAAACAACCATATTTATTTGCGTGGTCTTAATGCACGCGTCAGTAAACTAACCAAACACAACCCAACCACAAACAGTCTAAGTTACTTTCTACAGGTAATTGTTTTTCTCATTTCAGATTTGAATCAAATCCCGGCGACTCAAATCAGTAAATCAGGGTCAGTATTTCACTTAGCGCACTACATAAATCATATTCTATATGTAAATCATTTCTTTGTGGTCGATGTTTGTTTTGTGAAATAATTTTGAATTGATATCTCACTCATCTCATTGGCTTCTGATTAACAGTTCACCTATCATTATTCTCATTATTTTCACATTTTGCCACAAAAGGTAACAGTAAGGGCAATTGCAAAATATGTGACCTCGATATCGCTACCACGAGCCCTGCCTTTTCACATCTGGGCCCAGTTGCACAGTCATGGCTTAAGTCCAAAAGTGGTCTTAAATCTCATGACTGTTCTTAAGTTATTAGATTGATTTTAGAACTAAGTTGGTCTTAGACTGGTCTTAAGTCTGAGCAATGACTTTGCAACTGGCCTCTGTTCTGCTGATTTATCTTAATTGTAAATTTCGTCCTTTTCATTCAGAGTTCGTCTGCTTACTGCTGAAAATGTGGCCTCGAAAAACAAGGTCATTATAAATTTAAGTAATAATCAAACTAACTTGTCAAATATAGTCCCCGGATCCCAGACACAGAGTCGAATTAAACCCACTGAACTGTGAACCTTGATTTAGGATATAAAAGCGAATTGAATTTTGTAATATAAACTGAATGATTAATTGATTGATATTTGCAGCTTGTGTTGAGGTTTGATTCCATTCTGTTGGTTTCTAGTTTATACCCGCGAATTGTCATCCGGTATATTCTACATCCTTCGAGTTTTCCTTTTTTTCTTTCTCTTACTAAATCGGTATACAGACTGGACCGGACCACAAACCTGACTGGACCATGATGATAATCTACATCGCTTGTGGAGCTATCGGTTTCCTCCTCGTCATCGTTACCATCGTTGTCATCGTCATTTGTAGGTATGTACTCGTTAATCTCTGGCAGATTTCATATCTAAGATAATGCCCCTATGACGTCATATTAATACGTGAAATAATTTGATAAATCAGTGACGTTTTCGAAAAAAAGATGTCTTCATTCGTAAATTTGTATCTACCTCTGCGCCGATTACTGGCTGAGTCAATCCCAAATCAGCAGGAATAATTCAATATAATGACCGAAATATCCGAAATCTAAAATCTCTTCACCGCTTAAATTACCCATGTTTCAGACGCAGGCTATTGCCGGGTGAAGGTCGTGTGGAGGTTGCGACACCGCAGGTACTCGACGTCTATGACGAGTTGTATGATGACATAGATTCTGTTACTGTGACTGACAAACTGCACACCAGCGATCAGAAAGTTACTACAGATCCGTACGTGAATATCGAGGCCGGGAACGACAAAGACACAACTCCGTACATGGATATGGCAGCCGCGAAGGGTAAAGATACAACTTCATATATAGATATGGAAGCCGGGAAGGGCAAAGACACAACTCCTTATATGGATATGGGACCCGGGATAGAAGAGGATACGTACAGGAGTACGGAAACCGGGAAGGACAAACACACAACTCCTTACACGAATACCGGAGCCGAGAAGCGCAAAGATAGACATAGTTACGTGAATACCGAAGCCGGAAAGGCGCGCCATTTGAAGAAAGATACTGATGAACCCGTGAAAGATGATGTTGAACTTTATTCTTACGCTACTGTTCAATATACTCGCAATAGGCGTTAGAGGGCGCCATTGAGCAAACGACTACTGATTATACATATGCAAAACATAAGGCTAGAAACAATTGATTATTTTTCATAATCTGCTGAGCTCAAAAGTAGAATCAGCTGCATGCATACATTATTCATTTCTAAAGAATAACAGACCCGACAGTTTTAGTAATGAACTGACTACATATCTTATTCTAGTTCACAAAAATGTTCGGGTCGACTAGGAGAAACAATTAGGTATGATTCACTAGCCTAAGTTTTAAGTTTTTGATATACACGGCATTTGTAGATTAGACTAAGAAACATCAAGCCACTTCAACAATCATTCAAATTCCACTTTTAGCAAAATCCACATGGAGAATGCTTCAGTTTACAGGGCAGTATATATTTTATGATATTCAGCTTCCAATGGCCTATAGTTCGTAGACTCTTATGAGGAGTTTTAAGTGCCAAATTGACTTGTCAATCATCTTCAGGGGCGGATCCAAGTAAGGCCGAAGCCGCCTCCCCTTATCTCTTTTGCCAAGAAAATATTTTCACAACCCGGATTAGGAATGTAACAAATATAGTAGAAAGTCTTTGTCATTCATTTTGTACTTGATTTACTCTAGATGCCCCCAGAAAATGATCCAATCCTGATTCCCCTAAAAAGATATATAAAATATGGTATAAAATCCGTCAGTCTTATTCTTTTCTTGATGATTTATTTTCTTATTTCCTCTTTTACTACTTCGGTCAAACAAGATACATTACACGATGGTAAAAGCTTTCCTAAAATAGATGTGTTTTAAGATTTCATTTAGAAGTATCGACGGATGAGGATTCCGGGATACTGGACGGTCAAACATTCCACATTGTTGGGACAGTGAACTTCAAAGCTCTGTTGCCAAATGACCTTCTTGGAGACAGGTTTGACTAGAGGTGTTATCATTTATATCCACTCATATTCTATTCATCCATCATTAGATCATTCTAATGATCTTAACATTTTTATCAATATGTTCATTTCAGTTACTTTCACTTTGTCTCACATTAAACCCATGTTTTAGTCTCTGGTTTGCTGTTACACATTTTTTCATTTAATCAGACGGTTCACAGATCATTTTGTGCCTCGATAAGTACAAACCAATCATTAGATATATATCATAAGTTTTAGAAATGAACTGACTACATATCTTATTGCAGTTTACAAAAATGCCCCGGCCAACTAGGAGAAACAATTAGATATGATTTATTAGCCTAGTTTCTAAGTTTTTGATATGTACCAGTAGTGTATTTGATGATCAAACTAAGGAACATCAATTCACTTCGACAATCAAATTCCACTTTTAGCAAATGAAGATTAAGTGAAATTGCGATGTCAAATGCTTCAGTTTACAGGACAGTATTCAAACTGTGAAAGTATAAATTCATGATATTCAGCTACCGATGGCCTTTAAATCGTAGACTGTTATGAGGACTTAAGTTTTTTAAGTGGCAAATTGACATGTCAAAATCATCTTCAGGGGCGTATCCAAGTAAGGCCGAAGCCGCCGCCTCCCCTTATCTGTTTTGCCAAGAAAATATTCTCACAACCCGGATTAGGAATGTAACAAATATAGTAGAAAGTCTTTGTCATTCATTTTGTACTTG
This sequence comes from Tubulanus polymorphus, assembly GCF_964204645.1. NCBI lineage: Eukaryota > Metazoa > Nemertea > Palaeonemertea > Tubulaniformes > Tubulanidae > Tubulanus > Tubulanus polymorphus. The sequence continues at coordinate 21,905,923 of NC_134030.1, forward strand.
ATTTACTCTAGATGCCCCCAGAAAATGATCCATTCCTGATTCCCCTAAAAAGATATATAAAATATGGTATAAAATCCGTCAGTCTTATTCTTTTCTTGATGATTTCTTTTCTTTTTTCCTCTTTTACTACTTCGGTCAAACAAGATACATTACACGATGGTAAAAGCTTTCCTAAAATAGATGTGTTTTAAGATTTCATTCAGAAGTATCGACGGATGAGGATTCCGGAATACTGGACGGTCAAACATTCCACATTGTTGGGACAGTGAACTTCAAAGCTCTATTGCCAAATGACCTTCTTGGAGACAGGTTTGACTAGAGGTGTTATCATTTATATCGACTCATATTCTATTCATCCATTATTAGATCAAGCACATTCTAATGATCTTAACATTTTTATCAATATGTTCATTTCAGTTACTTTCACTTTGTCTCGTATGAAACAGAAATAAATTGCTTTAGCCTCAGGTTTCATATGACACATTTTTTCATTTGATCAGAAGGTTCACAGATCACTTTGTGCATCGATATTTACCAACCAATCATTTTGTGCCTCGATATTTACCAACCAATCATTTTGTGTCTCGATGAATACCAAGCAATGACTTCGTGCCTCGATATGTAGATGAACCGACCGATGTGTTTTACCAGGTGTTATCATTATATTGACTCATATTCTATTCATGCACAGCGTTTATCGTTGACTCAATACATTTTCATAGTTCCATTATTCACCCTCTAAGGATTATATTTAAGTGGATACTTCCATTTTTCCACATATTTTCTTCGGGCTGATAGAACATCTTATGTGAAGTTAACAATTGATCGTTCAGATTGTTTGACTTTTCAAATGCATCAGAATCGAGGATTAGTTGCTTTGTTTATGGATATTTAGAGTAGTTTCACTTTGTTTTTATTTCATTAAGGTAAAAATCATTTCCTCATTAAACTCTTCTCACATCTGGGTTTCGTTTCATGAAAAGTTTTAAGCTTTAGACAGTTAAATATGAATTGTTGTCCTCATTACAAACTTGAAGTAACCAATCATAGCAGCTGAACTTGAGAGATTCAAGTTATTTTTACTCTGTTTTGTAATATTGGACCCTGAGCGAGACTCCTGGTTTTGATGTACACATGTCTTGTGCACATGTCTTGTATGCAGTGACTATCCATCACTTGGACGTTACCAAAAATACGAATGAAATTGAAATGCTGGTCGAATTAATACTAGGAATAGTTCGTTAACTCATTCGTCTCCTAGGAATCGAATTGACGTTTCGTCTTCGTAGTTCTCAACTTCCGCGACGATTCTAAAATGAGAACTACTAAACCGAAACGTAATTTCGATTCCTAGGTAGTTAAAGAAATACGATCTTATTCCTAGAATTAATCCGGCTATCATATCGCAAACCCCTAATCAGTCGCTTGCCGGCTCTGTCAAGACTGAAGATCCTTTCAGAATCGAATCAATTATACAGAGATAAGATATTTATTTCACTCCAACCATAAGAATGGTACATGGAGGCAGATTGAATACAAAATATGAAATATAAAAATTTACAAAACATAAACAGAATTGTATACATATATACATACAGACAAAACAAAATAGGAATTAACAAAATTTAAAATCTAATTTTCAGTAAAACTATTTACAGACACAGCAAGTACAGAGATTGAATTATGTACAGCAAAATATACCACACGTATATACATATACATATACACAATTTACTGGAGGGATTTTTATAAAATTAAACCGAACTCGATAAATTTAGCTATTTGTGGGTTAGGATTCGTTAATATTTCAGAGTTTCTGGACATACTTAAATGGATGGAATTATCACGCGTATCATATAACATAAATGAAATGCAGCTCATCTCCTCTCTGACTACGTTACAGGCGGGGCACAGTCTTTCACTTCTGTATGAGCGTTCGATCGATTATCTACCGGTAACAAATAGGAACCAATTCTGAATTCGAATAAGCTATAACGCGCAAGACTATACTTTCAATTTTTCAGATATTTTCTTGAACATGTGAACTTAAAAATCGATCATGTATAAGTTTGTTAGACTTTTAAGTGCATATCAGAATGGGTTCACTTAGAATGGTTTAGTCTGATAGAATAGTTTTACTTTTCTGATAAACCGTTTTTTTTCATTAAGGAAAAACTCACTTTTTCCTAGACTCACTACACACCAGAGTTTGGTTTACTCCAGACGGTTATATTTGAAATCCATTATGAGTTTGAATTACTGTCCTCATTAAAAACTTAAGTCCTCACCTCATCAAGTTTTCTTCACCTTTTTTGTGAATCGGACCCTGACCTACTAGTCTCCTAGACTTGATGTATATCTGTCTGCGGTAAAACCAGAACACTTTTAATTTTTGAACACCATTAATTTTCTATTCTTTTTGCATACCGGTAGAGATATTTACATCTTAACAATTGAACACCTCGTCTATAGAATTTCAAAAAAATGCTTGTCGACAAGAGGTTCCCTGTGCAAGAGCGTCGTTGTAAGATGTGTTTATCTATTTTCTGTATGTGACGATGATCTGAAGTTTGTGTCTTTATATCCAGGTAATGAATGAATCAAGATGAAGAATCTATGGAGGAATCCGCAGCGGTGTTTAGTGATCTGCGTGATTTTACTGTTTTATCTCATAGCGTACAACAACAGCCCAAAAGCGTTTAGACTTAAGAGAAATACCGGTAAGAAAACGTGAAAGAACATATCATAGAGTATATATGGAAAATGTATTACATAAGATAAAACTTATCACCAGACTTTGGAAAGATCTGGGACAAAATGGTAGTTATTCAACCACTTGAACTGATAAAATTTAATGCTTCGAATTAAAAAACCTACAATCTCTTAAGTGTTTACATTTTACAATGGAAAAGCCTAGAGCTGACCTCAATGTCACAGTAATCATAGGAATTCCCCACACAATGTTCTGCAGTAAGTGTATACTGTCTATAACGACTGAATTGTACCAAATATCTACATACATTGATTCTGTAGCCTCTGAATGTATTGATAAGTACCGTCAGACTGAAAAGGGTTTAAATCGGTACAATTAGTTTGAATATTGACCGTGGCAGCATCTCACAGGCTGTGTCTTAAAATCATGGTTAATGCGTGTGAATATAAGTTTTGAAAAATACCAAACAGATAATTGTTTATTTCTTGTTAAACCTCTTCAAACGGTGACAATTTTCGGAAGACAATTTCCTTAAACAAGGGGCTGTAGTTGCTCTGAAGTCGGTTTAAGGTGAATGAAATTGAGATGTTAATTGGTCAATTTTGAACAATGGCTCTGACAATAGAAAGCTATATATTGCCAGCACCTGATGCAGTTGTACTGGACAGTGAGAATGTATTACCGGGAACAAGAATATTACGTATATTGTGTATTTGATATTTCAGCACCTGATGGAGTTGTACTGGACAGTGTGAATGTATTACCGGGTACAAGAATATTACGTATATTGTGTATTTGATATTTCAGCACCTGATGGAGTTGTACTGGACAGTGTGCATGTATTACCGGGTACAAATATATTACTGTCGCAGGAAGGTAAAACTGTTAGTATTACCTGTAAACAGAGCAGCTCTACAGCGACTGATGTAGAATTCCAGCTACAAGTGAATAGTGGAGCAGGAGGGACCTGGACTGCATTACCTACAGCATCAGCACCAGTTTGGGATGTTGTACTTGAGGCTGGTAAAATGTATAAATGTGTAGCCATTAATTCAGCCAGATTTAAAGAAAGTCAAATCTACCAATCAGATGTAATCAGTGAGTATGGCGGGAACCTGTATGGTTCATAAAAAATGCAACTGAACCTAATTCAATATTGTAGAATGCAAATGGGCTAAAAAAGAAGCTTACGACTTCAAAGGGACTCCCACAATCAGTTTAGAAAAAGACGAAAAGATCGTGAAGTAAATGAATTTATGTTAGATCTTCGTTTCGGCGTTAAATTCATTGTCATCTTCAGACAAATTCAAACGTTGACTCTACAAGAACTTATCGTCTTTTCTGAACTGATTGACAGATCTCTGGTACTGACTCGGATGACAATTACTAAACCAGTAGCCTTCATACATTTACTGTTCATTGTCGGTTGTCTGACAATACATGTATTTTTGTGCCAAATTTCAACGCTCTTATTCTCTGTGGAAACAAGTCAGCATATCCTTTCATTCAGCACTTATCAAATAATGCTGGGTAAATAGAATAAAAGTTTCCTTTGCACTTGGTATTTTTTGTATATATTTTGTATTGTAGGTATAAAAATAAATGAAAACCCGTGTAAGCTGCATGAATTCAAACCATCACTGGCTTGTACTTGTAAAGCCACTAGTAAGGTCGGTAATTCAAACATGGCGGTAAAATGGTACGCTGATGGATTTACTGAAGGTTCAACGGATATTGATCAGATCCCCGATCAAGGCGTGAATACTCCGATGAAAGATGGAGTTATCAACAGGAATCAGATGCGGTTTAATTTAATGCTATACGCAATATTGATTCAATGTCGGTTATGGAAGTATAATGGGATAGAGTTACCGAAACTAACACTTCAAGAACAAATACTACATCAAACTCCAATGAACGTTACGTGTAAGTTGGAGAATATTTTCATAAGAGAATTTTCATACGATATCAGAGTGACAATAATGCATGTTACATCGTTTATTCTATTGGTAACTGCCCATAGTTGGAGATTTAAGAGTTACTATTTCATAACGACTGGTGATCATGCCGATGAAATTCTTTCGTTTTAATATTTGGTCCCAAGAAGGTATTTCAAATACTGAAGCGAATTGTTAATAATAACATTAAAAGGACTAGAATATGATTGTGCATGTATTTGCTTTTGAAATCGAACTTACTGGAAAACGATTTCACCTTCTATGATTAGGGCCTAGGCTTAAGATTTTGAGCCCTCATGGAAAAATTGCAGCGAAATTGGTAAAAATGTTGACATAAAAAGTTCGTTTCTGTAACAATTGTCGTCTTCGGGTATTCTTATGGCTATATCAGGGTTTTTTAATTTGTAATATGGGACAAAGCTTCTTGAACCGGGACAATAGGATCACGCACAACTCACCAGAATAAAGGATTATTTTCATGAGTGCGATAGATACGCCACCTATCGTTGATATGTATTGTTGCAAAAACAAATAAACTATATTACAATATAATTATGTCGGGAGTTACACCGTTACATTTCCGTCGATTCAAATTTCGACGCCCTTGATAAACACACATTCCTCGGAGCGCAAGTAATATTTTACCATGTTTTATGGACGGACGTTTTCTCGATTTTGCACCGATCAGTGAAATTGAAGTGGATAAACTTGATATCATCCAAAAATATATTTGCATCTTTATCTTTCAGATTTTCCCGATGAAATTGAAACACCAGATGCTTACACCGGACAACCTGACATTAGAAATGAAGGAGAAGTTGTAGAATATACTTGTAGAACAGTGATAGGAAGGCCCGATCCTACAGTGATATACCAACAGAAGAGAAGAGGTTCTGAACGATGGCAGCCAATTCCTGATCCACAACCTCGTAAAGTACCTCTCAAAATGGGTTTAAAAGGTTTTGACACGACGTACAAGTTCAAAGCTGATTTCAAACTGCACAATGGAACGTCATTTCGATGTGCTGTAAAGGAGAACCTTACGTTTCCAGAACCTCAGCAATTTAATCAAATCATTGTTCATTGTAAGTATCAGTTTCTTTTTCGAATTCGAGAAATAAATAGTTTTCCCTGCAACAATACAGACCCCAGTGGTAGTGCAGACCTATCCACACATATAGCATGTCACAATGTTACCATGCTAAGCAGGAACATGACAGAGTCTCGCGATGTCATCAGGTTCGAATCCCTGCCGAGGGAGGAACGTGGAAGAGTCTCACAATGTCATCAGGTTCGAATCCCTGCCGAGGGAGGAACATGGCAGAGTCTCACGATGTCATCAGGTTCGAATCCCTGCCGAGGGAGGAACGTGGCAGAGTCTCAGGATGTCATCAGGTTCGAATCCCTGCCGAGGGAGGAACGTGGCAGAGTCTCATGATGTCATCAGGTTCGAATCCCTGCCGAGGGAGGAACGTGGCAGAGTCTCAGGATGTCATCAGGTTCGAATCCCTGCCGAGGGAGGAACGTGGCAGAGTCTCGCGATGTCATCAGGTTCGAATCCCTGCGAGGGAGGAACGTGGCAGAGTCTCACGATGTCATCAGGTTCGAATCCCTACTGAGAGAAGATGGGTCTACTATGACAGGGCTTAAGAACTGTGCTAGGTCAGATATAACTTTTACTAATGTTTTGTTTGTTTTTCAATCAGATTTTGCTGCACCAGTTTGCAAGAAATCCAGTGAAAATAAAACAAATGCAGCGTATATTGTAACAATTAATAGTTACCCATTGACTCAACAAGTTACATGTGACCCTCCAGCTGTCGTTCAAAAACTATCAAACTATCAGTGGAATATAACGATACCTATCGTAAATAGTACCACAACTGACTATAGAGGGCAGTGTTTGGCTGACGGTATTAATGAAAGGGTCATTAATGTCACTGGTTATCATCACGCCGGTCCAACTGATGAACCAGGTAAGATTCCGGGTCACAACTGGGTAAAATGATTTAATTCCATGAAACATGATAAAACTCGAGGCCATCATCTCTTAACTCGAAATCATTTCTACACAATCAAAAAATTTACTTACGAAAGTCGTTATTTTGATAAATTGTCACAAAATAACCTATTAATATATTTCATAGTCTCAATTTACTAAGTCGTATGTCGTCACATTACTGGAGTTGTCTCTATCATTGGGTCTCATTTTACTAGGTGTAAGTCGTCATTCATTTGAGTCGTCACAATTCGTATTCGAATCAGCCACCAGTATTTTACCTAACCTGTAACTCAATTAGATTAGTCAGTACAGCGGATGAGTCTTATGGGAAATCCGTGCGCGATGACGTATTTCTCTGTGTCGTCCGAACTGAATGTATTTTTTGTGAATATATCACATTCAAATGTTACACAATGATTTAGCATCTTTAACTTTCTATCTTGAGGCTTGAGGCTGACCCAATCAAGGAACAATTAATTTTCTCCCATTTCAAAAACAACTTATATACTTCATTTAGAGAAAATTTGAGCTTTGAAAGTTAAGAAGCAGTTACTTTTTGCTTGACCTATTTAATTATTCAATTCAATTGCTGTTGTTTTTATCAATAGTTACAATGGAACTATTTCTAGCTTTATATAATTCAATTCAATCGCATCACTGATTTGTTTAAATTTCAGTTCCAGAAGAAGGGACTGGGGGAATAGTGTTTGCTGTAATCAGTATACTGATATTACTGATTCTGATAATACTGTTTATAATGTGTCTTTGTGGCTGCTGTAAGTTTTACCTAAAACGATCATTTGATCTGAAAAACAATGATAAACAAACTGCAGAATCAGAATACTGTGTTATTTCTAATTGACAGTGCGGTGCAGAAAACCTGATGATGAACTGTGTAGATGTGGAAATTGTAAGTTATGTAATTATTCAAATAAAGAATGCTAGAAATTGAAAATAGTGCATAAGGCCGGATGGATTCTAGAGCCCTAAGATAACCAGATACAGTTGATCCTCAATTATCTGTCCACATTTTTAAGCCGGGACCCTAGTTGCGCAGTATCATTCAAAAAGTGTTCGTAAACTATTAATCTGGTCTTAAGTTGTTAGTTCGGCTACAAAACTAAAACTGTCTTAAACTGGCCTTGAATGTTAGCCATCACTGTGCACATTACAAAACATTTAGTTGAAACACACAATAAAATGATGTTATCTGCAATCGTAGATTTTCCCCTGACAAAACCGGTCTCGATAACTGAGAGTTCATGAGGTCTGAAATCAGTCACACTTCTAGATTATGCTTAAAATTGCATACATGGGCTTAAAGAAACAACACAATTTTGTGTGCTTGCGTTTGACAAAAGATGACGATTCAAAAAATGATTGTATTGTTTTTTTTTTGTTTTCAGCACTGAATTTCAATAGTATAAGCCGTGAACTAATGATTTGTAATTGTCGCACCGAGGACTCGTCGGACGATGAACTATGTGTTTGTTGTTGCTGTAAGTGTCATAGAAAAATACCATCGTAGAATCATAGAAAGGAAAATCAAAAATTAGAATAATTTGTTTGTTTGTTTTTAGTGACTTGCAAATTACACGCTGCCGATGAATCTGATAATGAGGATGACTCCTCAGATGAACTGTGTCATTGTTGTTGCTGTGAGTTCTATAAAATGACCTTTTTGAAAGTGATAAAGATCATTTGTCAATCACGGAAGAATAAACTTATTTTTTTAAAATTTTCTATTTGCAGTGCTGTGGAGAAGTGAGCCGTCTAGATGTAATTACTGAAAGTTTTATTAACATTGAAAACATTGATGATTAATCCTGCAAAATTAACTGTTATTGTCATTGGATATTCACGAATTCAAGAATGTTTGGAACTTAGAAGAACAGAATGTTATCATTTCTGGGATTCAGCGCGGGTTGGGTCGTAGTTTCAGATGGCTGCAAACATGAAATGTTGCTACGACCAAACATTCTTCGGTTCATTAAAAATCATTTTGATAGAAACCGCCGCCATAGGTTTTCTTAGCCTCCAGGAGAAGCTACTATGTAACATCGTTCTCTTCACAAATCCATTTTATAATGTTTAGCATCATTCAACTTTCAATCAATTTTCTAGACACAATACGCGCATTATTCAGACCAGAATTTAGGTGCACGAGACGCATTAAAAATCTAAAGCCAGAATATGCATAACGTTTATTTATTTTCGTCTGACATCGATCACTTTCAGATCTGAATCAGTGCGGTCTAAATAAACCGTCATTTTTATATCTATTGCACAATGCAGCATTAATCAAATTATATAATGGCTAATCAGTAGCGAATGAATTACTCGTAGATGCACTGTCTTGGGTACAGGCTCGATACAAGTCACTGCGGGGTCACAAATCAACGTTGATAGGTTAAGATTACTTGCCGACGTAGGTTCTCCATTTTTCTCGTTGGGAAGTATCGTTAAGTTGTTGGGTGACGATAGTAATAAATTATCACATATGCCCACCGGGTATCGGTAATGAAAACTTGCGTCCGGTTCCTTGTCCCAGTTACCATTTATTGCGAACTAGAAGAAATTCTGTGAATTCTGGAATTCCGTGATTCCGAAATAGTACCGGTTTAAACTCCGGTCAAGTTACGCAGTATCATTGGTTCAATTGTCTCATGGCATTAGTATCCATGACTATCTTTAGTGGGTGGCTCCATGAATATCCAAATCACACTGTTTCTTTATTGGGTTGATTTGTCAGGTGAACGTGCATCGTGTAAATAAACAGTATTTCTGTTTTCTAATTTACAGTACCGTGTTTGGGTCCGAAATATAAAGATGTGATTGAATTGTTGCGTTGGACAAGTGAAACCTGGTATGAAAAAGGTAAGATTCTCTCACATGATTTACTGCACATATTCTCAGATATCGGTTTGATAATTTTAGGTGTTGTTTTCTCTTTGTAGATCATGAGAATTGGGTGAAAACACGTGACCAACTGCAGCCAGGTATTTATAGAAGTATTAACCCTTTATTGCAGGAACACGTTGAAAATCTTTCATGAATACAGTTCATACGTAAAATGCGGCAATAGAGGATTCCCATTGAAAATAAACTATACGCGAGAAACGTTTTTAGATGTCGTCTTTTTTCATGTTTATCTGTAGCTAATATTTGTGTTGTTTGTTTAACAGTTAAAACTGGAGACTTTGAGACAATTGACAGTTTCAGTCCAGGTATATTAGATATTTATTGTGATTTCATTTCAATCAAACAATATAAACTCAGATAATTCATCGACAAATCAACTACTTGCTCGTAACGTCGATGAATTCATTTAAAAAAATCAATTTATCGTAAATTTTTCTTTCTAGAAATTGTTAGAATAATTGTCGATGTTTACGGAACTGAGAATGATTGGGAGATAACGAGAGATACGGATAAACAAGGTAAGAGGAGTGATGACTCAGTTGCCAGGGTAAGTGTCAAACCGGCTGAATGGTTTGTTGCAACCCGGGGCCGGGTTTATAGACTGGTATTAACTTTAAACCCGGGGTTAGTTTAATTAATTTTCAATTAAGTTAGCCCCGGGTTAAAGATAATACCAGTCTATAAAACCGGGTCCTGCATACAATACTGTACCGGAATATAACACTTCCCCGGGCCTCCTATCTTCATCCAGCAGTAATTCAAACTGTTTGATGCTCAGTTTATTTGACTATTGAATAAATGCTTTCTATATTTCATTTCAGCAAAAGCTATCAGAGAATTCCTGTTTGGACAATTATCAAGTGATCCAAGTAAGTTATTGTTTACCTATAGTTAAAGTGTTAGTTAAAGTTATGTACATGCACATGAGTGTTATGTGAACATGCACATGTGAGTTCAGTTGACATGTGCACATGTGAGTTATATTTACATGTTCATGTTATTATTACGTATACATATGAGTAATACATGCATGTACATGTGAACATGTGCATGTGAGTTTACCTGCGATGTGTTTTAATTTTAAGTAGAGTTTGGTCAGTTTTCATACATTTCCAGGTTTGTTAGATTTGGTGAAAGAAATTCTAAGTAAGTTCACGAAATGACTCAATATTTCCTCTTCAACTCGAATCATCGATTCAAATGTGTTTATAATTATCTATTGACAGGAAAATACGCGAGAATAAACAATTTAAAAATGAAACTATCAAATGAGATCGGTAAGAGTTGATTGAATACAGTTATTGATTTATGAGTTTATTGATTATTATTCTACTGTCAACTCATTTTGTAAATGTATTACAGATACATTACTGAACAAGAAGAGGTCAATGGATGGCGCTGATGCAGTTTATAATAGAGATGAAGGTACCGTTATTATTGACTGTTCAAATGAAATATTCAGCTTTGCTGATAGAAATGTGGCGAATTCTATTCAACATGGCCGCATGGCAGCCTTTTGGCAATAATCTATATATCTGATAGAAGCGACCAGTTGACAATTTGTAATAATTCAGTGTGTTATTTCGTGAAATGGAAAGTTAATCTAATGCCATTTTTGCCTCAATTCGTACCGTTTTTGCCAAATTGGATGCATCAAAATTTGAGATGAAAATTTCATCTTAAAGATATCAGACTAAAGCTTCAGATATACTGAAGTTACAACAAAATAATCAGATTTACACAATCCAGACCAAAAAAAAACTAATTGAGAAATAAGATGTGATACAAACTATGGGTAATGATACAACATGAAACAAAATTTCAAATCTATTTTTTCCGTGTTTCAGATGAAGTTCATGTTAGTTTTATGACGCAATTGAATGAAGAGAAAAGACCCCTGACAAACAAAAAGAAACAGTTCACCAGAGATGGTCAGTAAAACTATGAATTCTATCTCTGAGTTCAATTTTCACATGTAGTTGACTACACGGGTTACCAAGGAGTCTTAAAAAGTGTTTAAAGAACTTACTGACAATAATGGCTAACTTTTTGGAAAAAGGTCTTCCGCATTTTTCAAGTTTTATACAGATGTCTGTTAGTAATAAGATAAAATCCCACTATTTACAGATTAAAAGAATTTAAAAACAAGAATTTATTTATTAAATCTAAAATATTTAAAAGACACGACGTTTCGATCTCACCCTAGAGATCATCGTCAGGTGTGTGAAATAGACTTAAAACAGGGGTATATATACAGAGGGGGACAGGTTAATTGAGTAAATTGGTGAGTGAGTAAATAATTAGTGTTTGGCAAGGCATGAAGTAATATACTTAGAAAGAAGGGAATTATGCGGAGAAAAGCCATTATTTAAATTGGTACTAATATCTGAGTGACGAGTAATTAGGGCAGACTCAACTATGTGGCGTTTAGTGTAATTGCTGGAAGTATAAATAATTTCGGCTTTATCAAAATTAAAACGATGACCAGTGTTCCAAACGTGATTGGCTACGCCACTTGCCGGTTTTTGATTTATTATATCCTTTTTGTGTTCCGAAATTCGAGTTTTTAAATCACGACCAGTTTCTCCAAAGTAAATTTTATCACAGCCAAAACAAGGAATTTTGTAAACTCCGCAGTCCAAAGGTTTAGATGGAGAAACTGGTCGTGATTTAAAAACTCGAATTTCGGAAGTAATGATTAGTCATGTAGTGACCGTGGTTCAGTGATTCATTGTGTCACCAATATTTAGGATTTATCTGTATTTATCGATTTTCAAAATAAAACGAGCGACAAAAGAGCAACTGCTCTGCGTGAATCACATTCAGCTTTTTTGTCAGTTTCAAATCCCCAGTAAACGGTTATAATGAATTTCTATATTTTCAGTTGCTTCAGCAGTTGAATCTATTGTTGATTTGTTTGCTAAAATGTCCGGTAGGTTCCATAATTCATTTCAGTAAAAATACTGTGAAGTTTGTTGTGGAATCATTGAATAATTGATTGTGTTTATTTTTACTGTAGATGCTGAATTATGTGAACGGGGAATATCCAACATAAAACGTAGGTTTTAATTCTCATTTTATCCTCAACTCTTTATAAATACATGTGCTCTATAATCTACCGTACATGTGCATTTTCTCTGTACGTGTACATGTCAGTTCTATATACACATACATGTTAGTTCTCTGTACATGTACAATACTGAAGTATTTGTAAATTCTGTGGTAAATACTTTTTCGTTATATTTCAGCAACTGTTGAAATTGCTGGTAAGTTATGATATTCACTATGATGTTTAAACTGGTGCTGAGTCTGTTCAATTATAACTGAAATATCGCTGTATCTTTTTATAGAAATGTTTGTAAAAGAAACACTTCAAACAGAAGTTAAACAACAGAATGGTGAGTGTTTAGTTAATCTAGGAATCTATCAGGGGGGGGGGGTTACAACTATAAACTGATTACAAATTAAACATATTTTCTCTAATTACAGAAAACCTCGTCACACAAATAGAAAACCAGAAAGTAACTGATAGAACAAAGATAGGTTTGTTACACGATAAACTGATTATCATAATTTATCCATAAATTATTCAGATGTTGTCAATATTAAACTATTTACCGGTACTAAAAAAGTGTAGATACAAATTTATCCTGCAACAGTGAATAATAGAAACTATCTTTATGGTTGGTATTACAGAAATGGGAGTGGCCGACCTGAACCGTTCTGTGAGCAAAGATATCTGTGGTAAGACTGAAAATGTTATTCTTTTCTTATTTTTTACGTTTATTACAAATCGTTTCGTTAATGAGAAATCCGAAGTACAATAAAACCAGCTGGACCCGTACCGGTGATGTGGAACAATTGGTAACTTTGTCGAAATTCATCTGCTCTGTGGGAAATTTAAGGTTTTATAAAACCCGGTTAATCCAGATGTATTTTGGTGAAATTCTAGTTTGAACTGATCTGGTCAATATTCATAATCATCCGGAAATACGGAGCGAACATTTGGAACCGATAAAATTCATCCGCTTTGAGTGAAACTCGAACTTTTATGAAATCCAGATGTACTTGGATGAAATTCTAGTTTGAACTGATCTGGTCAATATTTATGTTATTCTATTCATGTATTCATTTGTAGAATCAGTTTTATTGGCGTCAAGTTTGCAGAAATTAGAAGAGAACAAAAATTCGACAGAACTAGATAAAAGTAAGTGTAAACTTTCTTTGTCCCTCGAAAAACTAAATTCACAGAGTATTTGATGACCATGAATTGAAGATGAAATTTATTGATGTCAGCAGCAGATCGTCCTAGGCATCTGTTTTGATTCAGAGCCAAGTTTTAAGTGGTGTTAAACTAAGAATGTATCTAAGAGACAGTTTGTATCGATGTGAATAATCTTTTGACTATGTTTTTCATCAGTTGTTAACAGTTGTTAGAAAGTAACGCAGTATCATTGTTTCAAGTGTCTGCTTAAAATCAATCATAGCTTGAACAAACCAGGTTTCGACTGTCATGCATATTAGATTCCAATCGGTTGGCTCCGAGAAAATCCAAATTACATCATCATTAGAGGATGGCTCCGGGTGGACGTGACATCCACTCTAAAATGTCCAATTACTGGGAAATTAGTTTCTGTTTTGTTAATTTAGTTGTTCATCTGTTTTCAGGTATTTATGAAATAAGTCGAGATGTTTTAGGTAAGAACTAAATATAGCGATATACCAAGCAATAAATCGAGAAATAATATCGAGGTCTTGGGTCGAAAGATACGGAAACGTCCTAGGGACATAATTAATTTTTTAATATTTTTTCTGATTGAAAAATCATAAAATTAAGTAGAAATTCGATTCTTTATTAAATGTTATATTTTTTCGATCGGTCAAAAAGGAAAAAATAAATATTCCGTGAAAAAATGTCGGAATTAAATCAACGCTGGTCGAAATAACATTTAATAAAAAATCGATTTTTTATTTAATTTTATAATTTTTCAATCAGCAAAAAAATAGGAAAATTTATTATGTCCCCAGGACGCTTCCGTAGAAAGCAAGACGCTCTAAAAGAAATTATCAGTTGACAAATTGTAAATGATATTTTCTAGTTGTTTTTCGTGATTTTCTGTTTAAACAAAAACTTGTTGCATTGAATTTATTTTAAATGTTTGAGTAGATGAAAAAGGAAGCCTCGATGTTGCTGGATGCAGATGTTGTGATGTAATCATAAATGATTTCTTTTTTCAGAAATTAAATTGAAAATCGCAGTTTTCAAATCTATCAAAGGTAAGAGGTTTATGTATGGAATATACATCAGAATCAGCAGGGTTTATTCCATCATATTCCAAGATTCAACCTGAGCTCAATCATTTTCCAAGAACTCAATTGTAGAATTTTACGCTGAACGAGCTGAAAGATTTCAGAAAGAACTCGAAGAGAAACTGAAACAAGAGGAAAATGAAGAGAGAAAAAATGAGGAGGAATTGAACAGAATGATTCACAGTTCAGTTGGTCAGGCGTTTAAATATATCACTGATATAAATGAAAGTAAATATCCATTTTGTATCTCAAATTATACACACATGTGGCAAAGTACATACACATAAAATGATTATGTTTACACATGTTACATGCACATGTGCACAAACACGTAACATGTACATGTGCATTATATTCGAAATGTTCTACGCACAATGTATTTTTACATGTTTCATGTAGAGTCGAATGATAAAACATGTTTATTGATGTAACAGTGATTTTCATCGCGATTTGTGTGAGAAGGACTGAATTATGGCGGATGGGATAAATCACTCACTGGTTTTCCCGAGCCTTAGAGTTCACTGGTACCAGAATTCAGCCGTTCCAAAGAACTCTAAAAGACACTGGGGAAGAATTTATCAGAACTTTAAACTGATAGTAAAAGAGTTTATTTTACGAACGTCGTCTTCTCTCTAAGAGCATGCATGCATAGGACATTTTACAGAATGGCGCCCGAAACCGACATAAACCCACTCAGCCCCTGCTCACATTTCATGTGAATGTACGTACATGTCACATGTGAACATGTTACATGTGAACATGTAATGAATTAATGTACTTGTAACATGTTCATGTAAATTAATGCACATGTAACATGTTGGTTCTCTGATAAATTTCAGAAAATCTTATGGATAATAAAGTTGTAGGATATGGAGGTTTGTATATAATTCACATGTTTCAATCACAAACCAGTTTTTATCATGAATAATCTGTTTGATTTTCTCTATTTATATTTCAGCAAGTCCAGAAGAGATAAGTGAGTTCTGATTTATATTTATAAATATTCTCAGTACAGTAGACTGCGCGCTTGCCTTTATTTCATGTTGTAATTTGTCATATTTACAAGTTTATAAGTTACTTGTGATGTCAGTGATTTTCTATATTGATAGATTCTAAACTACATGAATTAGCCGATAAAGAGTTTGAAGATAGGAAAGGTA
Organism: Tubulanus polymorphus; assembly: GCF_964204645.1. Lineage (NCBI taxonomy): Eukaryota > Metazoa > Nemertea > Palaeonemertea > Tubulaniformes > Tubulanidae > Tubulanus > Tubulanus polymorphus. The sequence goes on from NC_134030.1 coordinate 21,921,988, forward strand.
CTGTACACATTACAAAGTTATACATTTTTAGCCTACTTCGGGCTAAAGTCCCAGCGGGCTATTGCGTTCACTTATCGTCCGTCGTCCGTAGACGGAATCCAGTTATTTTGGGAAGTTTTGAAGACGCTTCTTTGAATTGTTTTGATATTGGATTTATACATGTATCTACCCTAGACACATCTTCGGCCCAAAAACTGGCCCTGTTAGTCAAGATGGTCGAATGGCGGCCATTTCTGCGTTTCTCGCCGTTTTGAAGTTCTAAAGGCAAATTTAGGTTCTATCTCAACTATTTATAATCTGTTTGTAAACGGCCATAAAAGCTTCGTGTTTCGTCTGCAATTCACTGCAAATAGTTATATTTTACTACGTATGCCAATCTATATGTTTTAGACTGATGTACACTCGTTTGATCCACTCAATCGTAACAGTTCCTCAGCTTCACTTCGTCATTATCATTTATTAACTTCGCCATATCACATCATATACTTACATTGTGCCTCGAAACACTAAGAACTGAAATAATGGAAATGTATGCACAGCCAAAATACTGAAGTGCGGCCATTTTTGCTTTCTGCTGCTTTGCGTAAATCCCTTAATTGCGTGGAGTGGGGCCAATACGTCCAGTAGACCAATAGAACTAGTCCACTGGACCAGTACCAATACAGCTTCTCCTAAATGCGTAACACTGTGATCTTTTTGTGCCCAACAAATTAACTTTGCCCTGAATTCCGAAACTGTAGCTTCCGATTGGTTGTCATTTATCACTGAAATTCGTGTTGGGTACTGCGTGATGTGTTTACTTTGAAAAGGGATCTTAAACATATCAGACCGGGTTTTCCGATAAGTTGATGTTGAATCGAATAATGAAATTTTCTGATTGTTGAGCATTTCAAATCACTTCCCAACCGGGTGTGGTGTCCCTGGAACCCTAGTTTTATGTTTTAAATCTTATTGATGTTTATTATCAATGTTTATTACAGTCGGTTACTTCAATACTTTAAAGACACCTGAAGAAATATTGCCTCTAACACTGAATATACCGACACAACTCCGCACCGGTAAGTGACTACCCTGAAACTGTATGTTTGTTATTCAGATTGTAATAATTGTAATAAATTGTGATAATTTTGTTTGGAATTCAACACTAGACTCTGCCTTAAATGAGTTGAGAATCAGGCAAATCCGTTTATCATTATTTCCAAAACTTTTATTCTCTTCGAATTTCATTTAATTTTTGTAGAGTTGGATTCAGCTGGCCGGGATCCAGTTATTCTGTCGGATCGAGCAGGTATTGTATAAGTCTGTTAATCTAACCTGTTCAATGCCACTGATCTCTTATAACGCCTACTTTTTTCCCAGTGAACAAATCCCGTAAATCTGACTTAAATTCAAAGGAAATACCATTCTTCATAACGCCATTTCATCAGTGGCATAAGGAAGGACTTTTACTGTGAAAACTAAATTTTCAGCTTCCTAGGAGCACCAGCCTGAAATATTCTGCAACTGATCTTTGTCCCCGTTTAGATGATTAACTCTTCTAAGTTCTTGTTAAAAATCCTTAAACTGCGGTATTCGTTAGGAATACCAGAAAATGCTCTTCTATCATATGCCGGATGTTTAGGAACAGACCCTGAACACGATGTTCTAATCCCCTGCTTTACTGGTCTTTTAAATGTCCAGCGGAACTGAATGTCTTTAAACAACAAAAGTTTAGAATTGAAACCGCACTCAATGAATGTTGTGTCTATGTTTTTTTGTTTTATATGAATTTCAGTGGAATATTTCAAGGATGAATTCATTATTGCAATACAATCTGATGAATCATTGAAAACTGCTACTCAAACTGCTTTAGATAACAGTAAGTTACATCTACAGTAAACTACATTTACATCTACAGTAAACTACATTTACATCTACAGTAAACTAGATTTACATCTACAGTAAACTACATTTACATCTACAGTAAACTACATTTACATCTACAGTAAACTACATTTACATCTACAGTAAACTACATTTACATCTACAGTAAACTACATTTACATCTACAGTAAACTACATTTACATCTACACTAAACTACATTTACATCTACAGTAAACTACATATAATACATCTATACATCAACAATTATATATTTATTCACTAAAATTGTCGTTTCTTGAAATGTTTTTCCTTTTTTTAGACTCAAGCAGAACCATTTATTTGCTGAAGAGAGAAAACTGGAAAGGTAAATTGTTTGATGAAATGTGTGTACAATGTATATTTTCTAAAATCAAAAAATAAATATTTTAAGAACCGCAAATTACTTGTTTATTTTAATCACTTCTATGAATTCATATAAACTGCTGATTTTACTGTGTAAAATAATAATTCAACGATTTTCTTCTATTTTCAGTTGTTGATAGAATTTATAATGATGTGAAATCCAGAATACAATCAATTTCTACAGGTTTGTATTTCAAACGATACGCTATCAATCCTTGTATTAAAATGTAACCGTATTCTCCCCCGGGCAAGCGCCCTTTTTGTGACCCACATCATATCATGTCAATGTATCATATATCATGTATCATATATCAGCCGGTATGTACATCTGTATAACGGTTTATTCCCATTTCGCCGCTTATTTATTCCAATTTGGCCTTTTTCCCAATTTCACCCCTTTCCTATTTTGCCCCTTTCCTATTTCGTCCCTTTGTTCACATTTTCGCCTCTTTTTGTACATTTTCGATGAAGTTTAGTTTAATTTTCGGAGGGGCTGAAAAAAATGGTAAGGGTGAAATTTGAAAGGAGCGAAATGGAAAGGGGCTAAATGGGAAAGGGGTCTACTAGGAAGGGCAGACATCTTGTATATCAACACGCACGTCGCATGCACGCACGTCGCACGCACGCACGCAAACGTCCTTAATCATATTACGTTTATGTCATTTATGCTTGTAAAATGTAATTTCGAAGTTGATTAACTTCATTTTATTTTTCATCACGGATTGATTCGTTGCTGAATTTACGTTCTATTTCTATTTGTGATTTCAGAGGAATTAAATGAACGAGGAATCGTAGCTTATAGAAGTGAGTAAAATGCGTGTTTGAATTATTCGTCAATTCAACAGTGTTGAGTTACCCTAAACTCCTTAAACATCAGCAGAAATGAATACTCGTGTAAAAAATAAATCTATAAAAGTAATTTTTGAAAGATGATAAAAGCGTTTAGTCGCAATGATATTCTACAAATGAATAAGATTTAAAGAAATTCAGATTTAAGATGAAAAGACTATAGTTATATAGATAAAGTAAACTGTATTAATTAACCTGTATATATATATATATGTTTTCTGTTTTTCAGTAAAAGATGAAATAGCGAGTAAGTACTGATATCAACTTACACATTAGAGTGAATGATAGCGATTCTCATATAGCTCCTAACTCCAGTAAACAGTTCAGGGTAACTTGAAATGCTGCTCGAAATGCTGTCTTAAAAAGGAAACATTTCAGAGGCTTCCCAAATTCATCAATGGATAAAATTGCCCGTGGAGGCTTCAGGGGTGGATCGAGCCTAGGTTTCTGTGAGTACCGCTCAACTATGGAAGGGTAAGCCTACCTTTATCATAACCCAATTACGGTACTCCCTCAGAAAATCGTGAAGTTTTGTAGGAAATATTCATAAAAGAAATAAGAAGTTGACCATTTTCCATTATTCGAATTAACCATTTCTATTACTACTACCAGAATACTAGCTGGGAATATAACATACATGTCTGTACAAGTCAATCCCTGATCAAATTCAAATCAACTCATCGATAATAACTCGCTTGCCAGGGGTAATTTCTTCCTGTTAAAACGAGATTTCCACGAGGAACTTGAAAAATAGAAGGGTTGTTCTACAAACTGTAGGCTGGATCCACCCCTGGGCGGCTTGTTCCACAATTTGGGGCACTACATGTACTATTACTCTTCATGGTTCGTAGTATTTGACTCGCAGTGGCTTTCGACTTAAATGAATAAATCTGTGAAGATGGAAAAACTTTCCTGATTGATCTTCGATATCGCGGTTTATTTATAAATCAGTACAATCAATATTCAATCTCTTGTTTATCGACTTGATTTGTAGATGTGAAAGTAGAACATGTTTCACTCCCCCTGCAGTAATCTATTGTGTTTATTCTGTTACAGTGAATCACATCAAACCAATTATTGCAAACAGAATTCCAATATATAAAGGTGAATACATTGTGTTGACTGTTAAGTGTTTTAGTAAACTAGCAAAGAACCGGCCGTCCTGAACGGGTTTTATCGTCCTTGAGTTTGAGTTGATTATTTTGCTTCTTGTGTGGAATACACAGTTATTTCGCGTAAGGTCGACTGTATTTTGTAGGAGGATATTGTGACGCTATAGCAACATAAATAGTTTACATCAGTTGACATTACGATAGTTTCTAAATTAATCTTTGCTCCTCATTAGTTACATTTTAACATTTATAATTACAGGCACACTAGTGACTGTTTTAGAAGAGAAATGTAAAAAGGCTTCCAGTTGGATATTCAAGAACTGGGTTTATGATATATCTACTGCGAGTAAGTTCACAGTGAAATCAGTTTGTGATTTATAATAGAATTCTATTGTGTAAAAACTTGTCTATTGTTTATTACATATAGTGTCTGTACTCAGTGAATTTACAAGTAGAACTTTAAAGACAAACACAGGTTATTGGAAACAAGTCAAAGAATGTTTCGGTAAATAATAAATTCTTGTTCACCGAACGTTTTATTAAATGATCTGATTTTTATGTTTTGAATAATAATTGTTTGTTCTGTTTGAATAGGAGATGAAATTAACAGTGAAACAAATACAACTAAACTGAAAAAAATAGGTGAATATTTTTAAAAATTCAGACAAAATTATAGCGTTGAATTCATTAAAGATGAAATTCATCAATTTAATCGGATCTTCGGAGGCATCTGTTTTGATTCAGGTCCATGTTTTAAGTGTGAAACTTAAAGTGTTTGATAGCTGCCACTCTTTGGTCACGTTTTGTACCGATGTGAAAATGTCTTTATTTATTTGTTTATAGTTGATGAATGTTTGAGTGAATGCAGTAAAACAATGAATGATAAATGGATTACTGGTGAGTACCCCTCATGAGTGAGTACCTTTTTCGCTAACGCCACGCAACACAATTTTCATCGCAAATCCTCCCGTAAATATTATTCACTAAAATCCGCGCAAATATTTTCCTCACAAATTGCTCAATTTTTCCCTCAAATCTGCGTGCACAACTAAGAGGCACCCCTTAACTCTCATTTACCACGCAAATAATACTTTCTTGGCTTTTGAAAGTTAAATAACGTAAATAATTGATATTTTTCAAGGTGCGGTCTGATGGACCAGTACCTTACCAAATTTTTCTGGGGCTCAACTTGGATTCATTGTTAATTATATTTAAGACCCTTTTCACCGATATATCAGCCCTATGCTGGCCGGCATCCATCGTTATATCACGTATACGGAATTATTTTTTCAAGAAAAGACTTTTAAGAATGAATTAAATATTAGTTTATTCTCGATACCAAAATCATTAAATCGATGATAAGTTAAGAACGGTACAGCGTCCATTCCCCATAATGAATAATGAATATTGGAATGTTATGTTAATTTAAATATAATAAATATTCTTTTGATAATAATCAAGTACAAATTGTTTTCAATGAGGGCACCTCAAGAATCCAGATATGGTGACGGTGAATAAGATATCGACGCAAATATCAATTTGCAATTAGTTTTTACTATGAATACCTTTTATGATTGGACTGGTTCCCGTTGCGTGAAAAATTGAAAAAATCACATCTTGCGATGAGTTTATCTCAAACTGATTTTCATCGCAAATCGTCTCGCAACGCAAATCATCCACGCAAACTTGCGTAAAGTTAGTGAATAATGTCCCCGGTACCTGAATTGTGTGAAGACATTTAAATGATGTGATTCATTGATGAAGTTGAAACCAGCAGTATACTAAACCAGGTTGAATGACTAGTTTTCTGTGAGCTTGAATTTCATGTATTGATATTTTTAGACGATTTCAAGATCCGCAACATGATTGTAGAGACAGGTAAATATTAGTAGAATAGTCAGAACTGATGACGTGGAGAAATATAGTAAGTTTATATAAAACCCACTATATACAAAGTCTTTAGAAGATTAAAAATGCGAAATTTATCTATCAAAAATTAAAATCAAAGGACTCAACTTTTCGAATTTTCACTAGACATCAACTCAGGTCTAACGTTGATCTCTAGCGACAGATCGAAACGTTTTGTCCTTTAATTTTAATTTTTGGTAGATATCGTATAACTCTGAATTACGAATTTATTTACACTCCAACCATTCCCATGGTGTATGGAGGAAAAAACAGTATTTACATAAATACAAAAAAAACCAGAAAATAATAGTATTTTAAAACATGACAAACGTTATTTACAACATACTATTTACACACACTACCGGAGGGATCTATATACATCCAGACCTAATTCGATAAATTTAGCCAGATTTTTTGAAATATTAAGGTATCAACAACGTATTTGAATTTAAGTAGTTTTCACGGAATTCGGTTAGTAAGTTAAAGTAAAAAATAAAATGTAGTTCGTCTAATAAAACGTTTTAGGGGGGGGGGGGCATAATATATCGGTTCTTGGTAAATAAAGATTTGAAAATTCATTCACAGGTAAAAGATAAGATCCAAATCCAGAATTCAAATAAACGTCATCAAGCTGATTGATATAGTTATCAAATTTAGATATCCTTCTTATATTACCTAGGATTAATGTATAAGGAGTTATTATTTAGCCTAAAATTGTCCCTGTGTGTGCCGGTCACGGAGTATACGGTGTAATTGTTTTATAGATGATCTAGAGTTTACCATGAATTGTTGTGTCCAGATATACGACAAACCACAGTCATCTAAAATCTTCTAAAAAAATAATAGCCAGAGACTCTTAGCAATAATCTTTAAAATACAAATTCAAAATATTTTGTAGAGAATTGAACTAGGTTTAGTTTGTTCACACGAAATCGTTTTAACTCAAAGATTAATCATTCTAGGCTTTACAATGTAGGAACAATGCCAGGGGAATTAAGGTAAAATAGTAAATATAAGTACAAGCTTAGGGTAATATACAACATTAAATCAGCACATTTTTTAAGAAATGTCAAGAAATGGAAACTTAGGGGTACTAAAATACAACCAAATACAACCAAATACAATAGTTAGTTGCAAATAGAAAGAGATCATTGATAAAATGATTGATGATTAATACATTCAACTTAAATCAATGTATGTTGATAACTTGTATACAGATTTCCTTCTGTGGCATTTTTACCGGTGGCATTTTTTCCTATGTTTCCTATTTTTTCCTAGAAGTTTCAAAAGTTTCTAATTGACGTGTCTAAATTCGAAATAGTTTCGCGAAGTTCAGTAAGAAGGGTGCAATCAAAGAGAAAATGTTAATCATCCCTGAAAACATCGCAAATTGGGCACATTCTTTCATTTCTAGGTAGATGGAGATTAGGTAAATTGTCCCCGGAAAAAATGTTCAATTTATAAGGTCTAACTCACATACATTTCGGAACTTGCTACATTCTAGTTTTACTTCGCACAAAAACTTATATTTTCGTTTTATCGACATTTACAGTGAGGTGGCGGCACAGTATTCAAATAAAGCTTTTAAGTGTAATTGTAGTGATCTCTCATCCTCAGCAAGAATGACCTTGTCATCCGCATATAGAATAAGAAATAAATTGAGTAAAGCGTCAATATCCTGATTACATCCGGAGTTCAGATTCTCTATAAACGATTAAGTTTTAAAATAGTCCTCAATATCATTCAGGAATAAAGAAAAATTAAGAATAGGTGACTGATGTTCATCTTGTGTTGTCCTTCAGCCTAGTACTGCCACCTGGTGACTGTATGAGATGTAACTATTCTGTTATTTGTATTATAGTAGAGATTGTTGATGAGATAAAACACGTACATTTTCAAACTCCCGAATTTAGAAGTAAGTTTCCAATAAAATCAGAACCTGTTTTAACAACCAGAACTCAAATATTAATATCTGTATGTATTGTATTATTATTTATAGGATCAGTTGTGACTGCAGTGAATGAAGCTATCGAGAAATCAGGTAATTGAATATTCATCATAAGTTCGAATTCTGTGTTTGAATTGAGTTCAGTTTGGCTGAAGGTGCTTTTTCAAAATGTATATACTTATATTTTACAGAAAAATCACAACACGGCAAAAAACAATGCTATGAAGCTGCAGGTTTGTAAAACTCTAATTTCTGTAAATGAATTTGACCTGATGTGGCTGCTACACAGGACCGAATATCATAGATTAGGGGGCAAAATATTCCCCTGGACCCAGTTTTATAGACTGGTATCTTTAACACGGGAGTTAACTTAATTGAAAATGAATCAAGTTAGCCTCCAGGTTAAAGATAATACCAGTCTATAAAACCGACCCCTTGGCCCTGGAAACTTTTTGAAAATTGTCAGTAGTTAACATAGTTTCTCAATGTTGCTATGGTGGTTGTCACTCTTGTTGAGGATTTTCCCCAAGAGGATCATCCATTTATTACGTCTGCAACAAATTCAGAAAAAGCCTCGAGTATGCTGATAATAGTTAGATCGAGTCCATTATGTATAAAAAGGGTGGTAGAAAATGTAGTCACGTGATAAAATTCATCCTGAACAGAATTGAATTTTTTTAAGTTGCGTACAATACGCATTACTATTTACCCCTCCCCCTTTTGTACACAAAAGTATGCAATTTAATAAGACCCCCTTAATTGTACAATTTGAATTTTGAGTTTAACCCCTTCCTACCCACAATGCGTACCTAATTAGTGGATGAGCCCTTAAGGGGTAACTTTGAACCCGCCCTATGAAACTAGGCCCATGATGATGACCACAAAGATGAGGTAATTTTCAGTTGCTTTCCCTTAAGGATTTTATTCTATTATTTCAGTGAAATGGATAGCTGATAAAATGAAAGGTAAATTGACTGATAATAATACTCAGTTTCGTGATGAATTTGTGTTGATGTTTACAGAATCATTTCTAATTTCAGATTTTAAGGTTAAACCATCTGAAACATCATATGGTATGTAATATAATTGTTAAATACAGTTGATTATAACGGTCGCTGTCATCGTTTTTACTGTCACTGTTCACTCAACACGAACATTTATCAGAGAACAAATATGTAAAATCAAACTCAAATTCAATGAAAATACCATTCTTTAAAACGCCAAAATCATTGTGATGTCATATTTTTCATTGGTCGCCATAGTGGCTTAAAGGACTTGCGTATATCTTGTGTGGGTGCCTCATCTGTCAGCCAACTGGGCGGGAAATTGATTTAACAATTCACTAAAAATCCTGGCATTTTTTTCAGAGCGAAATGAATTTACTAAACTTGCACGAGAAAAAGGTAATGAATAAATGATGTGTATTAAAATTGATGTTATCGATTTTGATAATGTTTTATGATGCTATACGTAATTTAATTTCTATTGCAGTAAAGAGAAAATCAAGAGAGTTGATAAATGAGATATGTGCTATAACAGATAAAGGTAATCAATATTTACTTCTATAAACATTTTACTGACTCAATATTTCTATATTCATGAATTCATATTTCCACATTTATATATAACGTGTCTTAGGGTCCCCAAACCGGAAAATCAGGAATTTCAAAATAATGTACTTTAAATTCATTTGGCGCTTCAACTTTCTTCGGCAATCTTTCTAGAAAATCGCTTTCATCAACCGATCACCGGTAAAATGTTCTGACGTCACTGTAGTGAATGTTATCTGCTTAATTTCCATCTGGAAAATGAATAATCACCCATGAAATACTCGGGTTTATTGACTTCATGTAATTATGGAAACTATCCATAAATTCTGTTCTGATAGGGTTCGGTTTCCTGGTAGATAGCTCATATATTGTTTTCATTTTTTTTTTCAGAAAAATTAAAATCGAAAGGTTTCCTGGTAGATGAGTCGAGTAAGTAAAATTATACAGTCATCACTTTCTGATTTAAACCATAATCAAATTACATTTTGGGATGAAATTTAGTTTCGTTTTCGTTTATGAGAAATCTGAAGTATGATTAAACCGGTTTAATCTGGATTACTAGCGGGACACCGGGATGAAATTCATGTAGTTTGAGAAATCCGGATTTAAAATCGTATTCCATGAGATACTAGTTGATTAGTTGTCGAATAAACACTATAATCCGTGTAAACTGTAGATAAATGAAGAAATCCCACACTTCGAATTTGAAATTATACTATCAAATTTATTATTACGAAACCACAACGTTTCGGCTGTTGACTAACAGCCATCATCAGGTGGCATGGTTGATTGTTTGATAAAGAGCAGTAACTGAATCAAATCTGGATTAAACTGATCTTGTTTCAATAAGCTTGTTTGTATTTAATGTTCTAATCTCTACTGAACAGTATCATAAACAATGTTTGATAATATGATATGAAATCTCTCACTAAGAATAAAAAGAGTGCACAATGTTTCCTTATATTGTTTCCTAGACGTATCGGCGCCACTCCGCGCGGTTGCGCCACCGCGCGGGATTAACGCGAAGCAGCAGAACACAAACATGGCCACTCTCTCAATTTTCAATTATTTCGGCTGTTAGGGATTTAAGGCACAATATAAGTTGATGATGTGATATGGCGATGTTAATTAATGATAATTCCGCAGTGAAGCTAGCCACGAACGGTGCCGATTGAGTGTACAGCTGCCAAAAACACTGAAATGTGCGTAGTTGCGTAACTATTTGCAGTGAATTGCAGACGAAACATGAAGCTTTAACGGCCGTTTAAAAAAAAATTATACCAATCGCAATTGTAAAATAAAAATGAGATAGAACCTAAGTTAAAATTCTGGCCATTTCTAAAATGTTATTACTAATTTTTAGTCAGTGCCGAACGTTTAGTTTTCCAACAATAATGAGGGGTGGTAGGTAGTCATGCAATTCAAGTCATCATTTATTACACGTTACTTCCGTGTTGTTGAAAATCTCGCGAGTCCTGGACTAAACCCCAATGAACAATGTGATCTGTGTGCTGGCCACAAATGTACACAGATCACACTACACTACCCATTACACACTCCAGTACCCACAGCTTTCATATATCCATCCAAATATTTAGTGGCTTTCTTCCTGGATAATATTCGTCCAACATTTCAACAATGTCATAATAGTCATCTCCAGGGTTACTGAGTGTTGCAACAACAATTATTAGGTATTGATATTTATACAATCTATTTTTTCGGTAGATCATTAAACGTCGATTCATTCATTCCTTTGTCGGAGATCTCATAAATATGTATGTGGTGTAAGGAACACTTTGGACTTAATAAAACACCCTGAAATAAATCAAAGCTAATTCTAACTGAATCAGGGGTGGAATTAGTTGAGGTATTATTAACGATTGTCACTGTTAACAGTAAAGTTGTGACTAGTTGACTTTTCAAGAGGTTGTGCATTTTATGAAACAGACTGTAGCGGGTTATATACAATTGTATAAAACCAAGCTGAACACATCTAAAACAGAGTAAACTCTAGGGGCTACTGATAAAGTATTGTGAATATAAGTTAAAGTTGACGGGTATCTACATTTAGGGAGTGTGCAGTTGTATTTGGTGTTTGGTTTATATTGTACATGTATTTATTTATAGAAGTTACTCGTCTGAATAATGAAACTGCTGGTGATCGTAGACCAAGTATTGACCAGACATCGAGTAGTGGCGTTGGGCCACCTGGTGGTGATATAGTGAAATATGAAAATGAACATAAAAGTGGCTGTAGTCAAAGTGCTGCTGGTGATAGTCACACTCAGAGTGCTGCTGATGATAGTCACACAAGTGATACCGTACCGAGTGGTGATCGTGAGCTGGGTAATAGTGATACACAAGTCTAGTTCCAAGCCGTCGTTCCCCATAAGGGTTGATTCGACACTAAAATCAGTTGTTGCATTGCAAGAAACAGGAGTTAACCTATAATGAACAGTTTATCATCAAACGTTGTGGGGGGCCGTAACAACGACTGGTATTCAGACTAGTACACAGGATTATAACCGCCAGTCTCTAGTGGTGGCAGGGGCTGGGTGGAACTGGGTGTAACTCACAACTGTGGAACTGTGTTTTGTATCACGCTATGATTAAGGATGTTTGTTAATCTCCTTTTGATTGGCTTGAATCATTGAGATTTTATACGAAAAGAAAAAGAAAAAGATATGAATACAGTTTCTAATAAAATATTTATCTTTGTTATTCGGTTGTATGTAATTTCTGCGCTATTTAATTACTGTAGATCATTGTTTAATTATTGTTGAAACAATTAATTGTAATTACATTAGTTAATCAAATAAATATGTTCTGCTTTTACTAAAATATACAGTGTAACTGAAGTAGATGAAATACAGTGTAACTGATCTAAAGTGTAGCTGAAATACAGTGTAACTGAATGATTGTAGTATTTTATTGTACCGTAGTTGTAACTATATCGAGCAGAAATAAATTGTAAACGAAATTGCTTTTTGCTAAATCATCAGCGGTTGTTCTTGGGGAATATTAGGCCTACATTGTAGTCCAACTTACGCTGTATAACTGTATTATGATACAATGTAACTGGTTTACTATTTTACTATACATAAAATATGTGTTAAGTTAAAAACTGTAAAAATGCATCACTGATTGACTGAAGTATTATCATTGAAAAATTGTGATAATTTTTATTTCATTTGAAAAAGTTTTGTAAAAACGTGACATATTATGAAACCATTGATGCGGTTTATAAGATCAGCTACACGCGGACTCCTGGTAAAACTTTGTGCCGTGTTTTTTGCTAGAAATTGCTAATAATGTAACGTGCTAAATTTATTCATTTATCTATAAATTTATCCATATAGATAAAATCATTGTTTTCTTTTCTAGCAACTGCAGCCGGAGTAGAACCGGCCCCGGGTCGGATGAGGTTGACTCTTGGTCATCTCCAGTCTTACCAATAGCTTCCCGTTAACCCCAACTCTAGCCGAATAGGACTCGAACCTAAAATCTTCAGCGTGCCAGCCGAGCACGCTAACCACTAGACCATACACCAGTAGTTTGTAAGTGCGTGTCTGGTCAGTGTGGTGAACATTTATCTGTGGTGACTATCAGTCGGGTGTGTTGCGACTGGTGACCATTCAGGTGCGGTGACCGTCGAGTCAGTTGTGGAGACACTATTCACTAACAGTGCCCGCTCTATCATTCTGTGTTACAGTTACAGCAGTTTCAATGTAATTGTCAGGAAGTCGTTTTGTCCTGCAGCTCCTAAAAGTTGCCTCTTTTTCCATAGATGAAGTAGTCAAAATTACACCTTGTATCCATCTCTGAGACTTCTGCCTTCCCGACATCGTGAATGTATTTTACAATCTCTCGGAATTAATATCTTTTATTGTATTTCATTATTTTAATTTTCTAATTGATATCTAAAAGTTTGATAATTTTTGATTTTTCAGTTTCTAAAAATGTATACCTTATTTTGAGTGGAATGGATTGATTTTAGTAGAGACCCGCAGTTTATGGAGCGAAGATGGATTATAAAAGTAATAGTTCATTGACTCCATCCAATAAGTGTAAAATGCGATACATTGTTAAACCATTCTTGTCGTACGTGGCGTTGACCTCTTTTACCCGACTGGTATTTCTTCACACCTAAAGGTGCTCGCACATGTCTCCCGTTATATCAAACGAGTACCGATACCTCTTGTGAAAAAATCATGAAATTCAACGAAAAGCTTAAGATGTAACTGATTAAAGGTGAGTTTGTTGAAGTATTTAACTCCACTCCAGTCGGATCTGTTCAACTCGGAGATAACTGTTCAACTCAGAGATAACCGTTCAACTCAGAGATAACCGTTCAACTCGGAGATAACCGATCAACTCGGAGATAACCGATCAACTCGGAGATAACCGTTCAACTCAGAGATAACCGATTAATCAGAGATAACCGTTCAACTCGGATGTTGAAATATGTTTTTGCGGCAGTATTTAAGAAATACATATCATCCAACTCGGATATCCCTCATCAAGTCGGACACGTTTTTTTGCGGTTCCAAAAGATCCGACTTGAGCGGAGTCTACTGTATTCAAGAATAAGAGTCAAACTTATAAACTAGGCCTATATGCCACAATTTCATTATTCAATTTTATGACCTAAATTCTAAAATTCTAGTGAAACTTTCGACGATTTTGAAATATTTTCTGAAAGCGGTGAAAACTATGCATTTTGTACAAAAATAAATTTAGAAAGCAGTCACTATTTGTGTCCCTGGACTTCGGACCCCGGGGCTTATATGAAGGTCATACAATTATTGAAGGACGACCAGTGATTTAAACACCTTTCACTTCCTGCTCGACGCTCGAATATATTGAATGTATCACCGGCACTGATCATCAAAATCTTATCTTTAACTTCCTCAATTATCAGACCAAAGTGGAACTCGATTTTTATTCTGTACTCTGTATCACAATGATGAACACACGTTTATTCGTAATAATCTACATAGTTTTATTAAAACTTGGAAACTTAAACAGCGCAGAAACATCTGGAAATGAGACGCATAATTCAAGTAAGTCACTCGAACCAATGATAGCTTTTCTGTTGTGTCGATTTCATAGATTTCTGTCGATGATAATTCATGCACCTGAGGTATTACACGCGTGACGTCACAGATCGTTTCACCGTCGGTGTTTGAGACTCCCGTACATAGGTCTAGCTATACTAACAAATAGGGGATTTATCAAGGGCCTGTCATGTAAATAAATTACCGAGAAGATGCTGCAGGCCCGTATGCTGCCTTTCTTTGTTGTGGGCAGTTCGCGAGTACCGTATAAGAGGGGAGCGTTTTGTGGGGATTCCCCAAGAAAACTTTGATCATTTAAAGCCGTCAGTTTGAATTCATTACTGGCTAATTTATGTATAGCTGTAAACAAACGACTGTGTAGGACGATACGTGATGGGAAATGTAGTCTAAAAATTCGGAACTAGAGATTTTGCTGGGGGGGGGGAGGGGTCACGTGGTGGAAAAAGGACCTAAATAGATTATTCGAAGTTTGTGCGTTTTACTGTTTCATAGACTATTCATATTTATTTATTCGTTTCAGTGATTTATCCGAAGCCTGTTCCCGATGGAAAACCCGATATTAAAACACATGGACAATCGATTGAATATATTTGTAGAACTAGTGTTAAATATCCTACAGTTATATTCCAAAAGAAGAGAAGAGATTCAGAACAATGGGAAACAATTCCAGACGAACTGATTCGTATAACTAGAACTGTGAAACATATTACTTCTGCTTCACTAGAATTCAAAGCAGATTTCAAACTGCACAATGGAACAACATTTAGATGTCTCGTTCTTAAGGAAGGCCAAACAGATTTTGATTATCTTCAGTTTGATCTAATCGTAGTTCATCGAACTGGTAAGTAACAGTTTTAAAATGTGAACCTTCCCAGTCTGGAATCCTGCTACTAAATAAACATCGAATCTATCAAAACAAATTAATATTGAAACACAGCGTCTCTGTTACTTTTAAATTACTTCGCAGTCGATTGCATGAATTTATAGTTTAGCAGCTACATATCAAAAGTGCGTTTATTGTAGCGTATGACATGTACATTTTAATGCATTCTAGAATTTATAGAAATAATTCTCAAATTGACGGCCATACGACTCAGCGTGAAATTCATATTTCTGTTTAACGGATATATAGCCGACAGTTTAATTTGTTGTAGCTTCCTCTTTCATATACCCGTCATTTGTTCATCCATTTCTATCTCCGCACAAACATATCTTCTTGTGTCAACTATACTAATTCCAAGGTCGCTTGATGAGTTGTTGATTTTAAATTTTGTATATTTGATATCTAAAAACCTGAATTTCTTCATTTAAAAAGTAAATATTTGTTGCCCTCGTCACTTTTGGAATTGGGAATAAGGCTTTTTATTTATGTCTTTTTATTTCAAAAGGGAGGTAAAAATAGTAAGTATCGGCCGTTCTTGTCACTTTACCAAAAAGGGGTCGATGAGGAACACCATATTTCTTTGCGTGGCCTTAATGCACGCGTCAGTAAACTAACCCAACCACAAACAGTCTAAGTTACTTTCTACAGGTAATTGTTTTTCTCATTTCAGATTTGAATCAAATCCCGGCGACTGAAATCAGTAAATCAGGGTCAGTATCTATTTCACTTAGCGCACTACAAATAAATCATATTCTATATGTGAATCATTTCTTTGTTGTCGATGCTTTTTGTGAAATAATTTTGAATTGATATCTCACTCGTCTCATTGGCTTCCGATTAACAGTTCACCTATCATTATTCATCTCAATTTTCACATTTTGCCACAAAAGGTAACAGTACGGGCAATTGCAAAATATGTGACCTCGATATCGCTACCACGAGCCCTGCCTTTTCACTTCTGAGCCAAGTTGCACAGTCGTGACTTAAGTCCAAAAGTGGTCTTAAATCTCATGACTGTTCTTAAGTTATTAGATTGGCTTTAGAACTAAGTTGGTATTAGACTGGTCTTAAGTCTAAGCCATGACTATGCAACCGGCCTCTGTTCTGCTGATTTATCTTAATTGTAAATTTCGTCCTTTTCATTCAGAGTTCGTCTGCTTACTGCTGAAAATGTGGCCTCGAAAAACAAGGTCATTATAAATTTAAGTAATAATCCAACAAACTTGTCAAATAAAGTTCCCCGGATCCCAGACACAGAGTCGAATTAAACCCACTGAACTGTGAACCTTGATTTAGGATATAAAAGCGAATTGAATTCTGTAATATAAACTGAATGATTAATTGATTGATATTTGCAGCTTGTGTTGAGGTTTGATTCCATTCTGTTCGTTTCTAGTTTATACCCGCGAATTGTCATCCGGTATATTCTACATCCTTCGAGTTTTCCTTTTTTTCTTTCTCTGACCGAATCGGTGTACAGACTGGACCGGACCACAAACCTGACTGGACCATGATGATAATTTACATCGCTTGTGGAGTTATCGGTTTCCTCCTCGTCATCGTTATCATCGTTGTCATCGTCATTTGCAGGTATGTACTCAATAATCTCGGGCAGATTTCGTATCTAAGATAATACCCCAATGACGTCATATTAAAACGTGAAATAATTTGATAAATCAGTGACGTTTTCCAAAAAGATGTCTTCATTCGTAAAATTTGTATCTACCTATGCGCCGATTACTGGCTGAGTCAATCTCAAATCAGCAGGAATAATTCAATATAATGACCGAAATATCCGAAATCTAAAATCTCTTCACCGCTTAAATTACCCATGTTTCAGACGCAGGCTATTGCCGGGTGAAGGTCGTGTGGAGGTTGCGACACCGCAGGTACTCGACGTCTATGACGAGTTGTATGATGACATAGATTCTGTTACTGTGACTGACAAACTGCACACCAGCGATCAGAAAGTTACTACAGATCCGTACGTGAATATCGAGGCCGGGAACGACAAAGACACAACTCCGTACATGGATATGGCAGCCGCGAAGGGTAAAGATACAGCTTCATATATAGATATGGAAGCCGGGAAGGGCAAAGACACAACTCCTTATATGGATATGGGACCCGGGATAGAAGAGGATACGTACAGGAGTACTGAAACCGGGAAGGACAAACACACAACTCCTTACACGAATACCGGAGCCGAGAAGCGCAAAGATAGACATAGTTACGTAAATACCGAAGCTGGAAAGGCGCGCCATTTGAAGAAAGATACTGATGAACCCGTGAAAGATGATGTTGAACTTTATTCTTACGCTACTGTTCAATATACTCGCAATAGGCGTTAGAGGGCGCCATTGAGCAAACGACTACTGATTATACATATGCAAAACATAAGGCTAGAAACAATTGATTATTTTTCATAATCTGCTGAGCTCAAAAGTTGAATCAGCTGCATGCATACATTATTCATTTCTAAAAATAACAGACCCGACAGTTTTAGTAATGAACTGACTACATATTTTATTCTAGTTCACAAAAATGACCCGGTCGACTAGGAGAAACAATTAGGTATGATTCACTAGCCTAAGTTTTTGATATACACGGCATTTGTAGATTAGAAACATCAATCCACTTCAACAATCATTCAAATTCCACTTTTAGCAAAATCCACATGGAGAATGCTTCAGTTTACAGGGCAGTATATATTTTATGATATTCAGCTTCCAATGGCCTATAGTTCGTAGACTCTTATGAGGAGTTTTAAGTGCCAAATTGACTTGTCAATCATCTTCAGGGGCGGATCCAAGTAAGGCCGAAACCGCCTCCCCTTATCTCTTTTGCCAAGAAAATATTTTCACAACATGGATAAGGAATGTAACAAATATAGTAGAAAGTCTTTGTCATTCATTTTGTACTTGATTTACTCTAGATGCCCCCAGAAAATGATCCAATCCTGATTCCCTTAAAAATATATAAAATATGGTATAAAATCCGTCAGTCTTATTCTTTTCTTGATGATTTCTTTTCTTTTTTCCTCTTTTACTACTTCGGTCAAACAAGATACATTACACGATGGTAAAAGCTTTCCTAAAATAGATGTGTTTTAAGATTTCATTCAGAAGTATCGACGGATGAGGATTCCGGAATACTGGACGGTCAAACATTCCACATTGTTGGGACAGTGAACTTCAAAGCTCTATTGCCAAATGACTTTCTTGGAGACAGGTTTGACTAGAGGTGTTATCATTTATATCGACTCATATTCTATTCATCCATTATTAGATCAAGCACATTCTAATGATCTTAACATTTTATCAATATGTTCATTTCAGTTACTTTCACTTTGTCTCACTTTAAACCCTTGTTTTAGTCTCTGGTTTGCAGTTACACATTTTTTCATTTAATCAGACGGTTCACAGATCATTTCGTGCCTCGATATTTACCAACCAATCACTTCGTGCCTCGATATTTACCAACCAATGATATGTAGATGAACCGACCGATGTGTTTTACCAGGTGTTATCATTTATATTGACTCATATTCTATTCATGCACAGCGTTTATCGTTGACTCAATACATTTTCATAGTTCTATTATTCACCCTCTAAGGATTGTATTTTATAGGATACTTCCATTTTTCCACATATTTTCTTCGGGCTGATAGAACATCTTATGTGAAGTTAACAATTGATCGATCAGATTTTTTGACTTTTTAAATGCATCAGAATCGAGGATTAGTTGCTTTGTTTATGGATATTTAGAGTAGTTTCACTTTGTTTTTATTTCATTAAGGTAAAAATCATTTCCTCCTCTTTTCACATCTGGGTTTCGTTTCATGAAAAGTTTTAAGCTTTAGACAGTTAAATATGAATTGTTGTCCTCATTACAAACTTGAAGTAACCAATCATAGCAGCTGAACTTGAGAGATTCAAGTTATTTTTACTCTGTTTTGTAATATTGGACCCTGAGCGAGACTCCTGGTTTTGATGTACACATGTCTTGTATGCAGTGACTATCCATCACTTGGACGTTACCAAAAATACAAATGAAATTGAAATGCTGGTCGAATTAATACTAGGAATAGTTCGTTAACTCATTCGTCTCCTAGGAATCGAATTGACGTTTCGTCTTCGTAGTTCTCAACTTCCGCGACGATTCTAAAATAATAACTACTAAAACGAAACGGAATTTCGATTCCTAGGTAGTTAAAGAAATACGATCTTATTCCTAGAATTAATTCGGCCATCATATCACAAACCCCTAATCAGTCGCTTGCCGGCTCTGCCAAGACTGAAGATCCTTTCAGAATCGAATCAATTATACCAAGATAAGATATTTATTTCACTCCAACCATAAGAATGGTACATGGAGGCAAGATTGAATACAAAATATGAAATATAAAAATTTACGAAACATAAACAGAATTGTATACATATATACATACAGACAAAACAAATGGGAAAATAATTCTATAACAAAGTAAAGATCCAATTTTTCAGTAAAACAATTTACAGACAAAGCAAGTACAGAGATTGAATTATGTACAGCAAAATGTACCACACGTATATACATATACACAATTTACTGGTGGGATTTTTATAAACTTAAACCTAACTCGATAAATTGAGCTATTTGTGGGTTAGGATTCGTTAATATTTCAGAGTTTCTGGACATACTTAAATGGATGGAATTATCACGCATATCATATAACATTAATGAAATGCAGCTCATCTCCCCTCTGACTACGTTACAGGCGGGGCACAGTCTTTCACTTCTGTATGAGCGTTCGATCGATTATCTCCCGGTAACAAATAGGAACCAATTCTGAATTCGAATAAGCTATAACGCGCAAGACGATACTTTCAAATTTTCAGATATTTTCTTGAACATGTGAATTTAAAAATCGATCATGTATACGTTTGTTAGACTTTTAAGTGCATATCAGAATGGGTTCACTTAGAATGGTTTAGTTAGATAGAATAGTTTCACTTTTCTGATATACCGTTTTTTTTTCATTAAGGAAAAACTCACTTTTTCCTAGACTCACTACACACCAGAGTTTGGTTTACTCCAGACGGTTATACTTGAAATCCATTATGAGTTTGAATTACTGTCCTCATTAAAAACTTAAGTCCTCACCTCATCAAGTTTTCTTCACTTTTTTGTGAATCGGACCCTGACCTACTAGTCTTCCAGACTTGATGTATATCTGTCTGCGGTAAAACATTGAACACTTTTAATTTTTGAACACCATTAATTTCCTATTCTTTTTGCATACCGGTAGAGATATTTACATCTTAACAATTGAACACCTCGTCTATAGAATTTCATAAAAATGCTTGTCGACAAGAGGTTCCCTGTGGAAGAGCGTCGTTGTAAGATGTGTTTAACTGTTTTCTGTAGGTGACGATGATCTGAAGTTTGTGTCTTTATATCCAGGTAATGAATGAATCAAGATGAGGAATCTATGGAGGAATCCGCAGAAGTGTTTAGTGATCTACGTGATTATACTGTTGAATCTCATGGCGTACAACAACAGCCCACAAGCGTTTAGAGTCAAGAGAAATACAGGTAAGACAACGTGAAAGAACATATCATAGAGTATATATGGAAAATGTATTACATAAGATAAAACTTATCACCAGACTTTGGAAACTTGTATTTGAAATATCTGGGACAAAATGATAGTAGCTGAATAGTCCACTTGAACTGATACATTTACCTCGAATGAAAACCCACAATCTCTCAAGTGTTTTATATTTTACCTTAAACATTTTAACTATTCAATAATTGTATTTTATCTTCTAAAACTCCATCTGCACTTGATTCTTATATCCGGGTTATGCGTCTCCACTACACTCGCAACACGCCTTCAATGCTGAGTTTTCCGCAAAACCTGGGTTGTAGAAACCGTAGTTGAAAAAGAAGGGTCCACTCCTTATTTAACCACGTTCGCGTAAAACTTTTAGAATTTCTACTAGAAGTGTAGAAAGTAGACCCGCGTTCGGGTGCAACGATTGAACTTAAACTTGAACTACAGATTAAGAGAAATCCCACAATAAAATCAGCGAAATGAATTGAAATTTAGAAAAAGACGAGAATATATCTCGAGCAACGTTTCGGCTAAAACTTATGACCCAATCTATCAGTACACGAGATAGATTTAACAAGATATTTACACAGGAATGTAACAAAGGAACTGAGTGAGTGATTGAAGTTAATAAAGATTAAAAACATAGACAAGGAAACAATAGTAGAAAGAGTTAGGCAATAGCAAACGGCAAACTAGGGGTAATCATACTTGTTGAGGTAAATTAAACACAAAACCCGAAAGTAAAACGAGGAGGTAAACCACAGGGTAATCTAACAATCACAGAATACATCACAGCCTGTGTCTCAAAATCATAGATAATGCGTGTGAATATTAGATCTTAAAAACATCAAATCAGATTATTGTTTATTTCTTGTCGAACCTCTTCAAACGGTGACAATTTGCTTAAACAAGGGGCTCTAGTTGCTCTGAAGTCGGTTTAAGGTGAATGAAATTGAGATGTTAATTGGTCAATTTTGAACTATGGCTCTGACTATAGAAAGCTGTAATGCCATTCATTTCAGCACCTGATGGAGTTATACTGGACAGTGTGAATGTATTACCGGGTACAAGAATATTACGTATATTGTGTATTTGATATTTCAGCACCTGATGATGTTGTACTGGACAGTGTGAATGTATTACCGGGCACAAGAATATTACGTATATTGTGTATTTGATATTTCAGCACCTGATGGAGTTGTACTGGACAGTGTGAATGTATTACCGGGTACAAGAATATTACGTATATTGTGTATTTGATATTTCAGCACCTGATGGAGTTGTACTGAACAGTGTGAATGTATTACCGGGTACAAGAATGTTACGTATATTGTGTATTTGATATTTCAGCACCTGATGGAGTTGTACTGGACAGTGTGAATGTATTACCGGGTACAAGAATATTACGTATATTGTGTATTTGATATTTCAGCACCTGATGGAGTTGTACTGAACAGTGTCAATGTATTACCGGGTACAAGAATATTACGTATATTGTGTATTTGATATTTCAGCACCTGATGGAGTTGTACTGGACAGTGTGAATGTATTACCGGGTACAAGAATATTACGTATATTGTGTATTTGATATTTCAGCACCTGATGGAGTTGTACTGGACAGTGTGAATGTATTACCAGGTACAAATATGTTACTGTCGCAGGAAGGTAAAACTGTTAGTATTACCTGTAAACAGAGCAACACTGCGGCGACTGGTGTACACTTTCAGCTACAAGTGAACAGTGGGGCAGGGACCTGGACTCCATTACCTACAGCATCAGCACCAGCTTGGGTTTTTAAATTGGAGTCTGGTAAAATGTATAAATGTGTGGCCACTAATTCAGCCGGAATTAAAGGAAGTCAAATCTACGAATCAGATGTAATCAGTGAGTATGGCGGGAAATCGAACTCATGAATTCGAAATTAATAGTCAACTTGTCTCGTGATAATTCATTTTTCTTCAAAATGCAACTGAACCTACTTTAGATATTGGAGAACGCAAATAGGCTACAGATTAGCCATTATAATTTCCACAAGAAAGTTCAGAAAATGGCGAAAACAGGGATGCGGGATCCAAGCTATATTCCGCTGTATTCTAGAATATCAGAAAAATACGAATGACATATTGTCTAAGGATACCTTATCTTACTGGTCCGGAATGTTTTTAAATACAAGGAAAAAGAGTCATTTTTCAAATTTTTTCGTTGAACTCATAGTCATGTATCAGGCAAATTTAAGCGTTGACTCTACAAGAACTTATCGTCTTTTCTGAACTGATTGACAGATCTTTGCTACTGGACTTGGGTGACTGTTATACATTTACTGTTCATTGTTACTAAACCAGTAGCCTTCATACATTAAGTACTGTTTATTGTTATCGGCTTATGAAAATGTTCTTTTTTCTTGTGTCAAATTTGGACGCTCTTTTTCACCGTAAACACAAGTCGGTGGCATGTCCTTCTATTCAGCACTTATCAAATAATGCTGGGAAAATAGAAGAAAATAAAAGTTTCCTGTGCACATGTTATGTTTTTGTGTAAATAATGTTTATTATAGGTATAAAGATAAATGAAAACCCGTGTAAACTGCATGAATTCAAACCATCACTGGTTTGTACTTGTGAAGCCACTAGTAAGATCGGTAATCCAAACATGGCGGTTAAATGGTATGCTGATGGATTTACTGAAGGATCAACGGATATTGATCAGATCCCCGATCAAGGCGTGAATACTCCGGTGAAAGATGGAGTTATCAACAGGAATCAGATGCGGTTTAATTTAATGCTGTACGCAATATTGATTCAATGTCGGTTATGGAAGTATAATGGGATAGAGCTACCGAAACTAACACTTCAAGAACAAATACTACATCAAACTCCAATGAACGTTACGTGTAAGTTGGAGAATATTTTCATTAGAGAATTTTCATACGATATCAGAGTGACAATAATGCATGTTACATCGTTTATTTTATTGGTAACTGCCCATAGTTGGAGATTTAAGAGTTACTATTTCATAACGACTGGTGATCATGCCGATGAAATTCTTTCGTTTTAATATTTGGTTCCACGAAGGTATTACGAGTACCGAAGCGAATTGTTAATAATAACATTAAAAGGACTAGAATATGATTGTGCATGTATTTGCTTTTGAAATCGAACCTACTAGAAAACGATTTCACCTTCAATGATTAGGCTTAAGATTTTGAGCCCACATGGAAAAATTGCAGCGAAATTGGTTAAAATGTTGACATAAAAAGTTTGTCGTCTTCGGGTATTCTTATGGCTATATCAGGGTTTTTTTAATTTGTAATATGGGACAAAGCTTCTTGAACCGGGACAATAGGATCACGCACAACTCACCAGAAGTAACAAAGGATTCTTTTCATGAGTGCGATAGATACGCCACCTATCGTTGATATGTATTGTTGCAAAAAAAAATAAACTATATTACAATATAATTATGTCGGGAGTTACACCGTTACATTTCCGTCGATTCTAATTTCGACGCCCTTGATAAACACACATTCCTCGGAGCGCAAGTGATATTTTACCATGTTTTATGGACGGACGTTTCTTCGATTTTGCACCGATCAGTGAAATTGAAGTGGATAAACATGATATCATCCAAAAATATATTTGCATCTTTATCTTTCAGATTTTCCCGATGAAATTGAAACACCAGATACTTTCACCGGAGAACCTGACATTAGAAATGAAGGAGAAGTTGTAGAATATACTTGTAGAACAGTGATAGGAAGGCCCGATCCTACAGTGATATACCAACAGAAGAGAAGAGGTTCTGAACGATGGGAGCCAATTCCTCCTGATCCACAACCTCGTAAAGTACCTCTCAAAATGGGTTTAAAAGGTTTTGACACGACGTACAAGTTCAATGCTGATTTCAAACTGCACAATGGAACGTCAATTCGATGTGCTGTAAAGGAGAACCTTACGTTTCCTGAACCTCAGCAATTTAATCCAATCATTGTTCATTGTAAGTAACAGTTTTTTTTCGAATTCGAGAAATAAATAATTTTCCCTGCAACAATACAGACCCCAGTGGTAGTACAGACCTATCCACACATATAGCATGTCACAATGTAACCATGCTAAGCAGGAACATGGCAGAGTCTCGCGATGTCATCAGGTTCGAATCCCTGCCGAGGGAGGAACGTGGCAGAGTCTCACGATGTCATCAGGTTCGAATCCCTGCCGAGGGAGGAACGTGGCAGAGTCTCATGATGTCATCAGGTTCGAATCCCTGCTGAGAGAAGATGGGTCTACTATGACAGGGCTTAAGAACTGTGCTAGGTCAGATATTACTTTTACTAATGTTTTGTTTGTTTTTCAATCAGATTTTGCTGCACCAGTTTACAAGAAATCCAGTGAAAATGAAACAAATGCAGCGTATATTGTAACAGTTAATAGTAACCCATTGACTCAACAAGTTACATGTGACCCTCCAGCTGTCGTTCAAAAACTATCAAACTCTCAGTGGAATATAACGATACCTATCGTAAACAGTACCACAACTGACTATAGAGGGCGGTGTTTGGCTGATGGTATTAATGAAAGGGTCATTGATGTCGCTGGTTATCATCACGCCGGTCCAACTGATGAACCAGGTAAGATTCCGGGTCACGACTGGTTGAATTTTACATGAATTTGAAGATTCAAAAGATTCAATTCCATGAAACATGATAAAACTCGAGGCCATCATGACTTAATTGTCACAAAACCTATTAATATATTTCAAAGTCTCAATTTACTAAGTCATTTGTCATTATTATTGGGTCTCATTTTACTAGGTGTAAGTCGTCATTCATTTAAAGCGTCACATACATACATATTACAAAAAAATAATTTTTGTATTTTACCTAAAGTGTAAATCATTTAGATTAGTCAGCACAGCGGAGGAGTCTCGTGACGTCATCAGATTTTAAATCCGTGCGCGATGACGTAATTCTCTGTGTCGTCAGAATTGAGCGTTTTCTATTATTATCTGTGAATTCATCACATTCAAATATTACACAATGATTTAGCATCTTTAACTTTCTATCTTGAGGCTGTTTGACCCAATCAAGGAACAATTAATTTTCTCCCATTTTAAAAACAACTTATTTACTTTATTCAGAGACTATTTGAGCTTTGAAATTAAGGAACAATTAATTTTTGTTTGACCTAGTTAATTATTCAATTAAATTGCTGTTACTTTTATCAATAGTTACAATGGAACTATTTCTAGCTTTATATAATTCAATTCAATCGCATCACCGATTAGTTTGAATTTCCGTTTCAGATGCAGGAAATGGAGGAATAGTGGCTGGTGCTGTAATCGGTATACTGATATTACTGATTCTGATAATACTTGTTATAATGTGGCGTCGTGGCTGCTGTAAGTTTTACCTAAAACCATAAGTAAATCTGAAAAACAATAATAAACAAACTGCAGAAATAAAATACTGTATTAGGGGTAGAAAACCTAATGATGAACTGTATAGATGTGGAAATTGTAAGTTCTATAATATCTCGTATACAGAATGCTAGAAATCCAAAAGTAGCTGGAAGAATTCAGGGGTCCCAAGGTGGCCAGATACAGTTCATTCTCAATTATCTGTTCAAATTTTATTCATGCAATTGAATTCAAGAATGTTTGGAACTTAGAAGAACGGAATGTTATCATTTCTGGGATTCAGCGCGGGTTGGGTCGTAGTTTCAGATGGCTGCAAACGTGAAATGTGCTACGACCAAACATTCACCGGTTCCATAAAAATCATTTTGATAGAAACCGCCGCCATAGGTTTTCTTAGCCTCCAGGAGAAGCTACTAAGTAACATCGTTCTCTTCACAAATAGCGGTGTTTGAAAAAGTATCCATTTTATAATGTTTAGCATCATTCAACTTTCAATCAATTTTCTAGACACAATACGCGCATTATTCAGACCAGAATTTAGGTGCACGAGACGCATTAAAAATCTAAAGCCAGAATATGCATAATGTTTATTTATTTTCGTCTGACATCGATCACTTTCAGATCTGAATCAGTGCGGCCTAAATAAAACATCGTTTTTATATCTATTGCACAATGCAGCATTAATTGAATTATCTAATGGCGAATGAATTACTCGTAGATGCAGTGTCTTGGGTACAGGCTCGATACAAGTCACTGCGGGGTCACAAATCAACGTTGATAGGTTAAGATTACTTGCCTACGTAGGTTCTGCATTTTCTCGTTGGGAAGTATCGTTAAGTTGTTGTGTGACGATAGTAATGAATTATCACATATGCCTACCGGGTATCGGTAATGAAAACTTGCGCCCGGTTCCTTGTCCCAGTTACCATTTATTGCGAACTAGAAGAAATTCTGTAAATCCGTGATTCCGAAATAGTACCGGTTTAAACTCAAGAAAGTTACGCGGTATCATTGGTTCAATTATCTCATAGCATTAGTATCCATGACTATCTTTAGTGGGTGGCTCCAACAATATCCAAATCACACTGTTTCTTTATTGGGTTGATTTGTCAGGTGAACGTGCATCGTGTAAATAAACAGTATTTCTGTTTTCTAATTTACAGTACCGCGTTTGTGTCCGAAATCTAAAGATGTGATTGAATTGTTGCGTTGGACAAGTGAAACCTGGTATGAAAAAGGTAAGATTCTCTCACATGATTTACTGCACATATTCTCAGATATCGGTTTGATAATTTTAGGTGTTGTTTTCTCTTTGTAGATCATGAGTATTGGGTGAAAACACGTGACCAACTGCAGCCGGGTATTCATAGAATTATTAACCCTTTATTTCTATAACATGTAGAATATCTTGCATGAATACAGTTCATAGTTTCAGAAATTATCCACTAATCATCTGAATGATATACAACTGATTTTGCTTCATTATCAAAACTGTAATTATCAATTTAAGTTTATGGTTAACAACGTAATTTCTTGAAGATTTCTTGAGAATTCTTTGATCAATTGTGTTGATATTTCGTTTATATCTGTATTAACCCTAGACACACATCTGCAGTCTTTCTGGCGCATGCCTAGCGACCATTGTTCTTAAAAGAAATCAGCATTTCATGCACATTTTCGAAGTCTATGGGAAATTTCAAAGACATTTGGCTCATTTGTATCGAGGTCTGAGTGGACAAAACAACATGCTCCGTAAAAAGACATTGGCTTGATCGAAATCAAGATGACTAATTTTCGATTTTCGTTTTCAAAAATCAGTACTTTTTTGAGGTTTTCTAGAGAAATTTTAATAGATTCTTTAATCTATTTTTCTTGATGTTTGGTTTATACATGTATCTACCCTAGATGTATCAGCAGTTGTGAAAATGTGATAATTGGAATCAAGACTGGCGGCTATTGTTACTTGGCAGGGCGGTTAAAACGACCCTCTCCTTTTTTACCAAGTGCCCAAAATATAGGCTTCTCGTGCCCTGTACTGATCATGATCAGATATATACTAAAATTTCATAAAAAAGTGTAGCTAAATCATTTAACTGTGAATGACTATGTAACAATTATTTATTTTCGCTTCGTGAATGCGGCGCATGCTGGCCACCAAACACAAATAAAAAGTGCCCTTCACATGTGAGGTGAAACCCTCTTTTCCTTTCTGACAGCTAGGGATCCGCCCCTGCTTGAAAAAAAATCAGCACTTTTTGCACAATGTACCGACTCATATGTGGAACCAGCATGTTATGTTTTATTGTTTGTTTTTGGTAGATGTTTAATGCAATTAACTCACAATTATTTCTATCTTTGAAGCACATTTGTAATAATGGCCTCCTAGATTAACTCACTAGATACAGTGGAAAATAATTTGGACCAAGAAACTTTTAGATTTTTCTATGAATATCAAGTGTCATCTCAGGGCTACAGTCTTTTGGCTCACGCTTAACCAAATAAGTTTGGAGGAGAAAAATTTTACGCGTCACCATGCATCTAATTTTGAAACGTTTTCCGTGGGAGAACGCCCACTTATTTGTGCACCCCTCCCTGAAATCCTGGATCCGCAGCTGTTCTGCGGCAATAGAGGTTTCCCTTTGAAAATCAACTATACGCGAGAGACGTTTGTCGTCTTGAAACTGTTGAAACTGGAGACTGAGGTCATTGAAACGTTTTTAGATGTCGCTTTTTTCATGTATATCTGTAGCTAATATTTGTGTTGTTTGTTTAACAGTTAAAACTGGAGACTTTGAGGTCATTGAAAGGTCATTCAGTCCAGGTATATTTGATGTTTATTGTAATTTCATTTCAATAAAACAATATAAACTCAGATAATTCAGTTATAAATCAACTACTTGTTCGTAACGTCGATGAATTCATTTGAACAATTAATTCATTGTCAATTTTTCTTTCTAGAAACTGTTAGAATAATTGTCGATGTTTATGGAACTGAGAATGATTGGGAGTTAACGAGGGATAAGGATAAACAAGGTAAGAGGAGTGATGACTCAGTTGCCAGGGTAAGAGCCAAACCGGCTGATTGGTTTGTTGCAACCCGGGGCCGGGTTTATAGACTGGTATTAACTTTAAACCCGGGGTCAATTTAATTAATTTTCAATTAAGTTAGCCCCCGGGTTAAAGATAATACCAGTCTATAAAACCGGGTCCTGCATACAATACTGTACCGGAATATAACACTTCCCCGGGCCTCCTATCTTCACCCAACAGTAATTCAAACTGTTTGATGCACAGGTTTTTTTTATTATTGAAAACAATGCTTTCTATATTTCATTTCAGCAATAGCTATCAGAGAATTCCTGTTCCAACAGTTATCACATGATGAAAGTAAGTAATTGTTACCTATAGTTAAAGCTATGTACATCACATGTGCTTTATGTGAATATGCACATATGAATTCAGTTGACATGCACATGTGAGTTATATTCACATGTTCATGTTATTATTTGTTTTACATGCATGAGTAATGCATGCATGTACATGTGAATGATACTTACATGTGAACATGTGCATGTGAGTTTACCTGCGCATATGGTTTGTTTACATGCACATGTGTTTAAGTTTAAGTAGAGTTTGATCAATGTCTATGTATTTTCAGGTATGTTAGATTTGGTGAAAGAAATTCTAAGTAAGTTTACGAAATGACTCAGTATTTCCTCTTCAACTCGAATCTTGGATTCAAATGTGTTTATAATTATCTATTGACAGGAAAATACGCGAGAATAAACGATTTAAAAATGAAACTATCAAATGAGATCGGTAAGAGTTGATTGTATACAGTTATTGGTGTATGAGTTTATTGATTATTATTCTACTGTCAACTCATTTTGTAAATGTATTACAGATACATTACTGAACAAGAAGAGGTCAATAGATGACGCTGATGCAGTTTACAATAGAGATGAAGGTACATGATTATCTACTGTTCAAATGACATATTCAGCTTCGCAGATAGAAATGTGACGAATTCTATTTAACATGGCCGCATAGCAGCCTTTTGGCAATAATGAATAAACCTTATAAAAGCGACCAGTTTAAAATTTCATCTTAAACATATCAGACTAGAGCTTCAGAAATACTCAAGTTACAACAAAATTATCAAATTTACAATTGTTATTTAAGAAATAAGATGTGATATAAACTAGGGGTAATGATACAGCATGAAACAGATTTTCAATTAAACTAATTTCAAATCTATTTTCTCCGTGTTTCAGGTGATGTTCATGTTAGTTTTATGACGCAATTGAATGAAGAGAAAAGACCCCTGACAGACAAAGAGAAAGAGTTCATCAGAGATGGTCAGTAAAACTATGAATTCGGTCTGAGTTCAATTTTCAAATGTAGTTGACTACACAGAGTTACCAGGAGTCTTAAGAGTGTTTAAAGAACTTACTGGCGAAAATGGCTTACTTTTTGGAAAAAGTAGTGATTTACTGTGTCGCTAGTGTTTAGGATTTATCTGTATTTATCGATTTGCAAAATAAAACGAGCGCCTGTGAATCACACTGAGCTTTTTTTCGTAGGTTTCAAATCCCCAGTAAATGGTTATAATGAATTTCTATATTTTCAGTTGCTTCAGCAGTTGAATTTATTGTTGATTTCTTTGCTAAAATGTCCGGTAGGTTCCATAAATCATTTCAGTAAAAATACTGTGGAGTTTGTTGTGGAATCATTGAATAATTGGTTTATTTTTACTGTAGATGCTGAATTATGTGAACGAGGAATATTCAACATTAAACGTAGGTTTTAATTCTCATTTATCCTCAACTGAGCGTATAAATTCACGCGCGCTCTAATCTACTGTACTTGTACATGTGCTTTATAATCTACTGTACATGTACAAGTCAGGTCTCTGAAGTTTATGTACGTTCTGTAAATACTTTTACCTTGTATTTCAGCTACTGTTGAAATTGCTGGTAAGTTATAATATTCACTATGATGTTTAAACTGGTGCTAAGTGTGTTAACTGAAATATCGCTGTATCTATTTATAGAAATGTTTGTGAAAGAAACACTTAATAAAGAAGTTAAACAACAGAATGGTGAGTGTTCAGTTAATCTAGGAATCTATCAGGAAGGGGCTTACAACTATAAACTGATTACAAATTAAACATATTTTGTCTAATTACAGGAAACCTCGTCACACAAATAGAAAACCAGAAAGTAACTGATAAAACAAAGAAAGGTTTGTTGTACATTAAACTAATAATCATAATTTATCCATAATTTACTCAGATGTTGTCAATATTAAACTATTTACCGGTACGAAAAAAGTGTAGATACAAATTTATCCTGCAATAGTGAATAATAGAAACTGTCTTTATGGTTGATATTACAGAAATGGGAGTGGCCGACTGGGGCCGTTTTGTGAACAAAGATATTTGTGGTAAGACTGAAAATGTTATTCTTTCCCGTTTTTTTCACGCTAATTACAATCGTTTTGTTAATGAGAAATCTGAAGTACAATAAAACCAGCTACACCCGGTGATGTGGAACAATTGGTAACTTTGTCGAAATTCATCCGCTTTGTGGGAAATTTAACGTGTTATAAAACCCGGTTAATCCAGATGTATTTGGATGAAATTCTAGTTTAAACTGATCTGGACAATATTTATGTTATTCTATTCATGCATTCACTTGTAGAATCAGTTTTATTGGCGTCAAGTTTGCAGAAATTAGAAGAGAACAAACATTCTACAGAACTAGATAAAAGTAAGTGTAAACTTTCTTTGTCCCTAGAACTAAATTTACAGAGTATTTGATGACCATGAATTGAACATGAAATTTATTGATGTCATCAGATTATCAGAGGCATCTGTTCTGATTCAGAGCCAAGTTTTAAGTGGTTTTAAACTAAGAATGTTGCTAGGTGACAGTTTGTGTTGTTGTGACTATTCTTAAGACCGAGTTCGAATCATAGCTTGAAGAAACCATGTTTTGATTGTTATGCATACATCACATGGGGTGGCTCTGACAATATCCAAATCATATCATCATTAGAGGCTAGCTGAGGATGATTTCTGTCAAAATCTTGCATTATGGGAAATGATTTTGTGATAAGTTTATTTCATTGTTCAATTATTATGTAGTCGTTTAACTATATTTCAGGTATTTATGAAATAAGTCGAGATGTTTTAGGTAAGAACTAAATAATAGTAACAAACTATACATATCGAAGTCTAGGGTCGAAAGCAAACGCTTTAAAAGAAATTTCTAGCGGACAAACTTTGAATGATATTTTCTCGTCGTTTCCCGAGTTGCATAGATATGAGCTATCCACGTGATTTCTCTTAATTTTCTGATAAAAAAACTTGTTGGATTGAATTTTTATCAGATATTTGAAAAGAGGTTCAAAATAGCAGTGTTGATTTTAGCAGTAGTTGATGCTGTGTTGGAATCATGAATTATATTCTTTTTTTTCAGAAATTAAATTGAAAATCGCAGTTTTCGAATCTATCAAAGGTACGAAGTCTATGTATGGATTACATCAGAATCAGCAGGGTTTATTCCATCATTTTCCCAGATTCAACCTGAGCTCAATTTGTTTTCTGAGAACTCAATTTCAGTTCTGATGAAATTTTCCTGGTAATTTATCTTGACGAATCACTTCTAGAATTGTACGCCGGACGAGCTGAAAGATTTCAGAAAGAACTCAAAGAGAAACTGAAACAAGAGGAAAATGAAGAGAGAAAAAATGAGGAGGAATTGAACAGAATAATTCACAGTTCAGTTTGTCAGGCGTTTAAATATATCACTGATATGAATGAAAGTAAATATCGATTTTTATATCTCAAATTATACATGCACTTAACATGTCACATATTATGTGCGAATGAATACACATGTAACATGTTCATGTGAATGAATGCACATGTAACATGTTCATGTGAATGAATGCACATGTAACATGTTCATGTAAATGAATGCACATGTTACATGTTCATGTAAATGAATGCACATGTTACATGTTCATGTAAATGAATGCACATGTTACATGTTGGTTCTCTGATATATTTCAGAAACTCTGATGGATAATAAAGTTGTAGGATATGGAGGTTTGTATATAGTTCAAATTTTTCAATCACAAACCAGTTTTTATCATGAATAATCTGTTTGATTTTCTATCTATTTATTTTTCAGTGAGTCCAGAAGAGATAAGTGAGTTCTGATTGATATTTATAAATATTCTCAGTACAGTAGACTGCGCGCTTGCCTCTGATTTCATGTTGTAATTCGTCATATTTACCTGTTTATAAGTTGTTTGTGATGTCAGTGATTTTCTATATTGATAGATTCTGAACTACATGAATTAGCCGATAAAGAGTTTGAAGATAGGAAATGGGAGGAAGGTACTGTACATATTACAAAGTGTGAAATTCATTTTTAGCCTACTTCGGGCTAAAGTCCCAGTGGGCTATTGCGTTCACTTATCGTCCGTCGTCCGTCCGTCCGTAGACGGAATCCAGTTATTAAGTTTCTAAGACGCTTCTTTGCATTGTCTTGATATTGGATTTATACATGTATCTACCCTAGACTCATCTTCGGCCCAAAAACTGGCCCAGTTAGTCAAGATGGTCGAATGGCGGCCATTTCTGCATTTCTCGCCGTTTTGAAGTTCTAAAGGCAAATTTAGGTTCTATCTCAACTTTATATAATCTGTTTGTAAACGGCCATAAAGGCTTCGTGTTTCGTCTGCAATTCACTGCATATATGTAACTACGTGCGACAATCTATATGTTTTAGACTGATGTACACTCAATCGGGACAGTGCCTATCTGGCTTCACTGCGTCATTATCATTTATTAACTTCGCCATATCACATCATATACTTACATTGTGCCTTAAAACACTAAGAACTGAAATAATTGAAATGTATGCACAGCCAAAATACTGGAGTGCGGCCATTTTTGCTTTCTGCTGCTTCGCTAATACGTCCAGTAGACCAATAGAACTAGTCCACTGGGCCATGGCCAATACAGCTTGCGTAACACTGTGATCTTTTTGTGCCCAAAAAGTTAATTTTTGCCCTGAATTCCGAAACCTGTAGCTTCCGATTGATTTGCCATTTATCACTGAAATTCGTGTTGGGTACTATGTGATGTGTTTACTTTGAAAAGGGATCTTAAACATATCAGACCGGGTTTTCCGATAAGTTGACGTTGAATCGAATAATACAATTTTCTCATTCTTGAGCTTTTCAAATCACTTCCCAAGTGGGTATGGCGTCCCTGGAACCCTAGTTATATGTTTTAAATGGTATTGATGTTTATTAACAATGTTTATTACAGTCGGTCTATTTAATAGAATAAAGACACCTGAAGAAATATTGCCTCTAAAACTGAATATACCGGCACAACTCCGCACTGGTAAGTGACTACCCTGAAACTGTATGTTTGTTATTCAGATTGTAATAATTGTAATGAATTGTGATAATATTTGTTTGGAATTCAACACTAGACTCTGCCTTAAATGAGTTGAGAATCAGGCAAATCCGTTTATCATTATTTCCAAAACTTTTATTCTCTTCGAATTTAATTTAATTTTTGTAGATTTGAATTCAGCTGGCCGGGATCAAGTTATTCTGTCGGATCGATCAGGTATTGTATAAGTCTGTTAATCTAACCTGTTTAATGCCACTGATCTCTTATAACGCCTACTTTTTTCCCAGGGAACAAATCCCGTAAATCTTACTTAAATTCAAAGGAAATACCATTCTTCATAACGCCATTTCATCAGTGGCATAAGGAATGACTTTTACTGTGAAAACTAAATTTTCAGCTTCCTAGGAGCACCAGCCTGAAATATTCTGCAACTGATCTTTGTCCCCGTTTAGATGATTAACTCTTCTAAGTTCTTGTTAAAAATCCTTATTCGTTAGGAATACCAGAAAATGCTATTCTATCATATGCCGGATATT
This sequence comes from Tubulanus polymorphus, assembly GCF_964204645.1. Taxonomy (NCBI): domain Eukaryota; kingdom Metazoa; phylum Nemertea; class Palaeonemertea; order Tubulaniformes; family Tubulanidae; genus Tubulanus; species Tubulanus polymorphus. Next base: position 21,957,569 of record NC_134030.1, read on the forward strand.
TAGGAACAGAACCTGAACACGATGTTCTAATCCCCTGCTTTACTGGTCTTTTAAATGTCCAGCGGTACTCAATGTCTTTAAGCAACAAAAGTTTAGTATTGAAACCACACTCAATGAATGCTGTGTCCATGTTTGCTGTTTTATATGAATTTCAGTGGAATATTTCAAGGATGAATTCATTATTGCAATACAATCTGATGAATCATTGAAAACTGCTACTCAAACTGCTTTAGATAACAGTAAGTTACATCTACAGTAAACTACATTTACATCTACAGCAAACTACATTTACATCTACAGTAAACAACATTTACATCTACAGTAAACTACATTTACATCTACAGTAAACTACATTTACATCTACAGTAAATTACATTTACATCTACCGTAAACTACATTTACATCTACAGTAAACTACATTTACATCTACAGTAAACTACATTTACATCTACAGTAAACTACATTTACATCTACAGTAAACTACATTTACATCCACAGTAAACTACATTTACATCTACAGTAAACTACATTTACATCTACAGTAAACTGCATTTCATACATTTCCAATCAAGAAAACTCGGAATTAACCTCGACATTTTTTTAAATAGATATGTCTCCAGGACGCTTCCGTATGTTTGTTTCTTTTTTTAGAATCAAGTTACATCAACGATTTGTTGAAAGAAAACTCGAAAGGTAATTTTGTTTCATGAAATGTGGATAAGATGTTTGTTTTTGCGAACCGAAAAATAACACCGTTTAAAATGATTCAATGATTTCTTCTATTTTCAGTTGTTGATAGAATTTATGGTGACGTGAAAAATAAAATCAAATCAATGTCTACAGGTTTATATTTTAATAATTTACTATCAATTCTTATATTTCCTCCTGATGATGTTTTGTCCTATATTATACTATATCATATCATTTCTCATATACATCTCATTATCATAATCCCATATACCACATATCATATCATATATCACATATTGTAACACGTCATATCACATATATGATCATATCATTTAACATCATATTATTACAACTTTTAAAACGTTATCTAAAGGTTATAAGTTTTATTTAATTTTTCATCACGGATTTGTAGCTATTTATTTCTATTTCTATGTTTTAGAGGAATTAAAGGAACGAGGAATCGTAGCTTATAGAAGTGAGTTTGAAATTTGATTTATTCATCAATTCCACAGTTTCGGGTTACCCTAAACTCCTAATCTATATCTCTGACCCTAGGTTCTAAACCCCTAAACCTCTAAACTCGTAACCCGAAACTCCTAAACTTAGACTCACTGGCCGAGACTACTCAAATGAAATAAATTCAGTAAAAAATAAAAATGATGATATTTATTCCTGAAAATCACTTCACATCATGAAACTACCTCTAATATTATAATCTTGAAAATGACGTATAAAAATAAAGCCCATTAAATGATATAATAAATAATAATGATAATTATTAAAAAGAAAACAATAGAATAATAAATGCTCATTAAAAAGATACGTAAATCTATAAAAAAATAACTATGAATGATAATAAAAGTGTTAAGTGGCAATAATATTCTATGAATGAATTGAATTTCTTTTTAAATATATAATAAATATATATTAATATATATAATAATATATTTTAGATTTAAATCAAAAGAAGTAAGAATGATATAGTAAAAGTGAACTGTATGAATTTAACTGTTTAGATCTACTCAATGTTTATACATGAATTATTGTTGTTTTCAGTAAAAGACGGAATAGCGCGTAAGTACTGATAACAACTTCAACATGAACCGGCGTCAAGATAAACAAATATATGAGATGATATATCCTATATTGAAAAGAAGTGGTTTTTATAAAGCTCTTAAATCCAATGAAACTGCTCAGAGTACTTAACCAGATGATGAAATGCTTCCTTAAAAATAAAGGATTGTGATAGACAAAATGTTTCTTTCTGCCTGCAGTAATCTATTGTATTTATTCTGTTTCAGTGAAACACATCAAACCAATTATTGAAAACAGAATCCCGGGATTTAAAGGTGAATCAATGGACTGTGAGGTGTTTTTACTAACCAATTAAACCGGTACTGAGAGTAAGGGTGAAGGTCGACTGGTACTGAGTAAGGGTGAAGGTCGACTGTATTTTTAAGAGGATATTTGACGCTGTAGCAGCATAAATAGTTTATACATCAGTCGATGTCACAGTTGTTTCTAATCAACATTGTATAATTACAGATTCACTAGTGACTGTTTTAAAAGAGAAATGTAAAAAGGCTCTCAGTATGTGGCCATTAAAACACTGGGAATATGATATATCTACTGCGTGTAAGTTCACAGTGAAATCAGTTTGTGATTTATAATAGAATTCTATTGTATAAAAACTTGTCTATTGTTTATTACATATAGTGTCTGTACTCAGTGAATTTACCAGTAGAACTTTAAACACAAACACAGGTTATTGGAAACAAGTCAAAGAATGTTTTGGTAAATAATAAATTCTTGTTTCTCTGAATGTTTTATTAAATGATCTGATTTTTGTGGTTTGAATAATAATTGTTTGTTCTGTTTGAATAGGAGATGAAATTGACAGTGAAACAAATACAACTGAACTTACAGAAATAGGTGAATATCAATACAATAACAACACATTATTCAAATAAACCAGACAGAATTTGTGGTTAAAGTCATTGAGAATCAATCATTACGTTATAATAAAGCAATGTATGTATCTATTAGTATTTGTTTTGCACCTTACACACTATGCATGTAGGCAAAGTGCCTTAGTAATTATAAGTACAGCCCTAGGCTTGTACTGTGTCCCTCATCTTGTGTATGTGAAACCTATGTGAACTCCTATATTGAACTCCTACACTGGCACATTTTATACGTGTATTTGTATCTATGTACGGATATCATATTATAAATTGTTTGAATTTCTTTGAAAAATAGAGATTATTATTATTATTATTATTATTATTATTATTATTATTATTATTATTATTATTATTATTATTATTATTATTATTATTATTATTATTATTATTATTATTATTATTATTATTATTATTATTATTATTATTATTATTATTATTATTATTATTATTATTATTATTATTATTATTATTATTATTATTATTATTATTATTATTATTATTATTATTATTATTATTATTATTATTATTATTATTATTATCATTATCATTATTATCATTATCATTATTATCATTGTCATTGTCATTGTCATTGTCATTGTCATTGTTATTGTTATTGTTATTGTTATTATTATTATTATTATTATCATTATTGTTATTATCAATGTAATCAGATCTTTAGAGGCATCTGTTTTGATTAAAGTCATGTGTTACGCATATATGACAAGCTGTTTAACCACTGATCGAGTGAACTCTTGGTCTAACTTGAACTGTGCAACTATAGATGAGTAAAATCAGGAAGTTTCGCAGTATCATCGGTTCTATCTAAAATCAATCATAGCCACATGAAGAAAAGACGCCATATGTAACTAATAGTGTTTGAAAGTCGCCACTGTTTGTTTGTTCACAGTTTTTATCGATGTGAATATTCATTTATTTGTTTGTTTGTTTTCAGTTCATGAATGTTTGGATGAATGCGCTAAAAAGATGTGTGATGAATGGAGTTCTGGTGAGTACCTCTCACGAGTACCTCTCACGAGTACCTCTCACGAGTACCTCTCACGAGTACCTCTCACGAGTACCTCTCACGAGTACCTCTCACGAGTACCTCTCACGAGTACCTCTCACGAGTACCTCTCACGAGTACCTCTCACGAGTACCTCCCACGAGTACCTCCCACGAGTACCTCCCACGAGTACCTCCCACGAGTACCTCCCACGAGTACCTCTCATGATGCAATTCAGAGATCAAGTTAAAACTAGCTGAACTTTAGACCAGGTGACAATTTTCTTTGAGCATACATTTCATTTCACTGAGAACCTTAGTGTCAGTGGTATATCGTTCACGCGAGCTCTTTAGTATAGGCAGAATACGGAGCTCCGCGAACCGGCCATTCTCAGGACTGAGTGAAACATTTCATGTTTTAATATTTTTAGATGATTTCAAGAACAACAAGATGATGACAGGTAAATAATCCGTATATGAATCACCTAGGGCCGGTTCTATAGTAATCCTTACAGTTAAAACCAGTCTAAGACAATCTCAGTTCTACAACCAATAAACAACTTAGGACAAGTCATAAGATTTAAGACGAATTTTGGACTTTATTTTCGACTATGGAACTATCAGGCAGTAAATGTATTGGCTGTTTAGATAACGGCAAAGGAAGCCGGAGTGGTTGCGATTAACAAGCAACCTACGTGAATGCTTGCGTCACACATAGGACATAGAATATAAGAAAATAAAGCGACGTTAGGTATCTAGGGAAGCTTGATATAGCAGCAGCCTTGAGCACTGGTAAGTTCAAGTATTAAATTTAGCGCTCGTGACGTGTAACACACGTAGAAACGTTTAACATAGCCCAGTGGATTGTTATGACGAGATGTGACGTCACAAGCCGGGCTGTGTAGAAATGTGTATACGTTATGAGAAAGATAAAACAGTATAAGATTATAAGTCGCGTAGGGAGAACTAAAAGAGTTGAGTAGAGGGAACTAATGGAGGGGGAGCTAGAGGAATTAGAGGCTTTGGGTTATGCAGAATTAGAATGAACATTGTATGAAGAAAGCTATATCGAAATAAACGAACATTTGTAGTTATTATCAATTGACAAGGAAAAGATATCGGAATACATCACCGATAAGATCACGCTTCACGACGAAAAGAAGAACATCAATTCCGATACAACTACAGAGGATAATTTAACACTGCATCGACACCTATAACACGGCGGTCAAACCAATAAACATAACATTACCGGCCCCTGGTTCAATCACAAACCAGTTTTCATCATAAACATCTGTTTGATTTTCTATCTATTTATATTTCAGTGAGTCAAGAAGAGATAAGTGAGTTCTGAGATTAGTAGAATTTTTCCAGATTTTCCCTATTTTGATCTATAAAGTGATTGTTAGATGTGACAGGTACCGCGGTATCTGCGTGAACTGGTGCAACACATGAGTCATTGGCTTCACAAGGGCAACAATCATTTTGGGTTTAGTCACCTGTAAACTGGTTACTCATTACTGCTGCCCCATAATTCAATGCGATTTACTTTTTCCAAATATTATATACAGAAAAATGTCACTAAAATAGAGGAACCAGTTGTCAATATCATCACGAGGCCGACAGACCCAAAATCTGAAGTCACACGTATGGGTTTTATCATACAGTTGTAGACAGCGCTTGCCTCTGATTTTGTTGGACCAGTGAATAAGTGTCATGTTGTAATTTGTCATATTTACCTGGACCCAGTTCCACAGTTGTGAGTTAGAGGTAACTCTGAGTTAAATCTAGTTCATTTTCAATGAGTTAACTCCGAGTCAAATCTTAACTCGGAACTGTGGAACTGGACCCTGTTTATAAGTTGTTTGTGATGTCAGTGATTTCCCATATTCATAGATGCTAAACTACATGAATTAGCCGATAAAGAGTTTGAAGAAAGGAAACGTGAGAGAGGTACTGTACACATTACAAAGTGTAAAATTCAACATGTTTTATGTTGTAAATCTTATTGATGTTTAATATCAATGTTTATTACAGTCAAACTATTGAGGAAAGAAAAGAAACCTGAAGAAATATTGCCTCTAAAACTGAATATACCGGCACAACTCCGAACTGGTAAGTGACTACAGTGAAAATGTATGTTTGAATTGAAATTCAACATAGTAAACTCTGCCTTAAATAAACTGTTTATTTCACCGAGTTGCGAATCAGGCAAATTGGTTTATCAAAAACTTCCATAATTTTTAAACTCTGTTGGAATTTAATTTTTGTAGAGTTGTATTCAGCTGGTCGGGATCCAGTTATTCTGTGGGATCGAGCAGGTATCGTATATACAGTCACTTGGTTATAACGCTGTCATCCTTTATAATATATAAATCGAACCTGTTTAATCCTACTGTTCACTTGACGCCTACATTTTTCAGAGAACAAATTTGTCCGATCTTAATTAAATTCAATGGAAATACCATTCTTTATAAAGCCATGTATTTCATCGGTCCCAAAAGTGGCATTATGAAAGCCCTTTTACTGTGATAACAAAAATTTTCAGGTTTTTAAGAGCATTAACCGCAAGTTTCTGTCCCTGTTTAGATGGTTAACTCTGTTAAGTTCGATCTTGCAAAGAATCTTTTAAAACTGCTCGTTAGGAAAACCAGAAAATGCTCTTCTATCATATACCGGATTGTTAGGAGGAGACTCTGAACATGGTGTTCTAATCCATGGTTTACTGGTTTTTTAAATTGAAACCACACTCGATGAATGTTGAGTCTATGTTTGCTGGTTTATATATGAATTTCAGTGGAATATTTCAAGGATGAATTCATTATTGCAATACAATCTGATGAATCATTGAAAGCTGCGACTCGAAATGCTTTAGATAACAGTAAGTTACATCTACAGTAAACTACATCTACATCTACAGTAAACTACATTTACATCTACAGTAAACTACATTTACATCTACAGTAAACTACATTTATATCTACAGTAAACTACATTTCATACATCTTAAATTGAAACCACACTCAATGAATGTTGTGTCTATGTTTGCTGTTTTTATATGAATTTCAGTGGAATATTTCAAGGATGAATTCATTAGCGCAATACAATCTGATGAATCATTGAAAACTGCTACTCAAACTGCTTTAGATAACAGTAAGTTACATCTACAGTAAACTTAAATCTACAGTAAACTGCATTTACATCTACCGTAAACTACATTCTACAATCAACAATTTTACTAAGATTGTCGATCATGGAAATTTATTTGTGGTTTTTTAGAATCAAGTGAAATTAACAATTTGTTGAAGAAAGAAAACTCGAAAGGTAAATTGTTTCATGAAATGTGTGTAAAATATTTGTTTTTACGACTCACAAAATGAATATTATAAGAACCACTTATTATCATTATCAAAATTCATATTGACAGCTTATTTTACTAAAATAATTCAATAATTTTCTTCTATTTTCAGTTGTTGATAGAATTTATAATGATGTGAAATCCAGAATACAATCAATTTCTACAGGTTTGTATTTCAAACGATTCACTATCAATTCTTCCATATAAATGTTACCATGGGAATGCCCTTTTTGGGTAAATATAAATGCCGGGTATTTTGAATTTGGTCAATTGAAAAAAATGAAATATTGTCCTAATTATGAATCACGTATAATAACGATTGTATTGATTGCTCTGCTCTGATGGCCGGTGTCACTGGGACGGGTAGCCGGTAGATTGGATGAGGCTGCTGTTATAAATTCATCAGCCTGTTACTGCTCCGATATCAGGTACCGGGAATCATCCATCCAACCATTGCAAACTAATGCAGAAACTGAATACTCGAACTGAAAATCTAGAGTCGACGTTTGCCACATAACTCTCGGGTAAACGCCCCCTGGGTTTTAAGAAAAAGAATATTGAAATCATAAGGGGACGCTTGTCCGTGAAAATACCGTTAATGTATTTTCTCCTTATGAAGTTTATAATTATCATACAATATCATGCTACCATATATCAGCCAGTATATACACACATGTATATCATTGTTACATATCATCAGAACATGCATATACGAGACTATACTATTGGTGTACTGGTCAGCACGCTTGATTTCTACCTGTGAGCCCCGGGTTCGATCCCTGGTGTTCACTTTCACGGCGTCATTTCAACATGTCATGTCATTTATGTTTTGTAAAACGTGATTTTGAAGGTGATAAGTTTTGTTTTATTTTTCGTCACAGATTGATTCATTGCTGAATTTACGTTCTGATTCTATTTGTGATTTCAGAGGAATTAAATGAACGAAAAATCGTAGTTTATAGAAGTGAGTAGAATGCGTGTTTGATTTATTCGTCAATTTACACAGTTTTGAATTACCCTAAACCCCTTAACACTGACCCCTAAATTCCTTATCCTAGACTTCTAAGCTGTCACTATTGAGATGAACAAAATCTTTCTCAAACTCTTGACAAAAAACATTGACCAATATTACAATCTTGAAAATGAAGTATAGAAATAAACCACACTGAATAATCATATAATAAATAAAAATGATAATTTAAAAAAAATAATAGAATTAAACATAAGCAGAAATAAATAATCATGTAAAAAATAAATCTATAAAAGTAATTTTTCAAAGATGATAAAAGCGTTTATTCTACAAATGAATAAGATTTAAAGAAATTTAGATTAAAATGAAAACAAGTGAAAAGTGAACTGTATGAATTGACCTGTTTATATCTACTCAATGTTTATATATGAATTATTGTTGTTTTCTGTTTTTCAGTAAAAGATGAAACAGCGAGTAAGTACTGATAACAACTTACACATTAGAGTCTAGATAAATAGTGTCGTGTGCGGTTTTGAATAAAAGCGGTTCTTATATAGCGCTAAATCTAGTGAAACAGTTCGGGGTACTCGAAATGCTGCACGAAATGCTGCCTTAAAAAGGAGACATTTCAGGGGCTTCCCACATTCATCAATGGATGAAATTGCCCGTGGAGGCTTCGGGGCGGATCTAGCCAAGGTTTCTGTGAGTACCGCTCAACTGTCGAAGGGTAAGCCTATATTATAACCCAATGCGGGACTCCATCAGAAAATCGTGACGTTTTGTAGGAAATATTTATAAAAGAAATAAGTAAGTTACCATTTTCGATTATTCAAATTAACCATTTTTATTACTACTACCAGAATACTAGCCGGGAATATAACATACATGTCTGTACAAGTCAATCCCTGATCAAATTCAAATCAACTCATCGATAATAACTCGCTTTCCAGGGGTAATTTCTTCCTGTTAAAACGAGATTTTTCACGAGGAACGTGAAAAATAGAAGGGTTTTTCTACAAACTGAGTACCACTCAAAGCGGCAGGCTGGATCCACCCCTGGGCGGCTTGTTCTACAATATTTGGGGTACTACATGTACTATTACTTCTTCATGGCTCGTAGTATTTGACTCGCAGTGGCTTTCGACTTAAATAAATAAATCTGTGAAGATGGAAATATTTTCCTTATTGAACTTCGATATCGCGGTTTATTTATAAACCTGTATAGTAAAGATTCACTCTCCGGTTTATCGACTGGATTTGTAGATGTGAAAGAAGATCATGTTTCCCTCTCCCTGCAGTAATCTATTGTGTTTATTCTGTTACAGTGAATCGTATCGAACAGTACACACAGCTTTCATATATCCATCCAAATATTTAGAGTGTCTTTCTTCCTGGATTTGTAGATGTGAAAGAAGATCATGTTTCTCTCTTCCTGCAGTAATCTATTGTGTTTATTCTGTTTCAGTGAAAAACATCAAACTAATTATTGCAAACAGAATCCCGGGATTTAAAGGTGAATACATTGTGTTGACTGTTAAGTGTTTTAGTAAACTAGCAAAGAACCGGCCGTCCTGAACGGGTTTTATCGTGATTGAGTTGGAGTTGATTATTTTGCTTCTTGTGTGGAATACACAGTTATTTCACGTAAGGTCGACTGTATTTTGTAGGAGGATATTGTGACGCTATAGCAACATAAATATTTTACATCAGTTGACATCATCATAGTTTCTAAATTTATCTTTGCTCCGCATTACATACATCGTAACATGTATAATTACAGATTCACTAGTCACTGTTTTAAAAGAGAAATGTAAAAAGGCTCGCAGTATGTGGTCATCAAAGCACTGGACATATGATATATCTACCGCGAGTAAGTTCACAGAGAAATCAATTTGTGATTTATAATATTGTATAAAAACTTGTCTATTGTTTATTACATATAGTGTCTGAACTCAGTGAATTTACCAGTCAAACTTTAAAGACAGACACAGGTTATTGGAAACAAGTCAAAGAATGTTTTGGTAAATGATAAATTCTTGTTTCGCTTCTGAATGTTTTTAGTGATCTGATTTTTATGTTTTGAATAATAATTGTTTGTTCTGTTTGAATAGGAGATGAAATTAACAGTGAAACAAATACAACTAAACTGACAAAAATAGGTGAATATTTTTAAAAATTCAGACAAAAATATTGCATTGAATTCATTGAAGATGAAATTCATCAATTTAATCGGATCTTCAGAGGCATCTGTTTTGATTCAGGTCCGTGTTTTAAGTGTGAAACTTAAAGTGTTTGATAGCCGCCACTGTTTTTTCACAGTTTGTACCGATGTGAAAATGTCTTTATTCATTTGTTTATAGTTGATGAATGTTTGAGTGAATGCACTAAAATAATGAATCATAAATGGAATACTGGTGAGTACCCCTCATGAGTGAGTACCTTATTCGCTAACGCCACGCAATTTTCATTGCAAATCCTCCCGTAAATTTTATCCACTAAATCCCCACAAATATTTTCCTCATAAATTGCTCAATTTTCCCCTCAAATCTGCGTGCACAACTAAGAGGCACCCCTTAACTCTCATTTACCACGCAAATAATACTTTCTTGGCTTTTGAAAGTTAAATTACGTGAATAATTGATATTTTTCAAGGTGCGGTCTGATGGACCGGTACCCTACTAACCTTTTCTGGGGCCCAACTTGGATTCATTGTTAATTATGGTTAAGACCCTTTTCACCAATATATCAGCCCTATGGTGGCCGGCATCCATCGTTATATCACGTATACAGAATTATTTTTTCAAGAAAAGACTTTTAAGAATGAAATAAATATCATTTTATTCTCGATGCCAAAATCATTAAATCGATGATAAGTTAAGAACGGTTCAGCGTCCATTCCCCATAATGAATAATGAATATTGGAATGTTATGTTAATTTAAATATAATAAATATTCTTTTGATGATAATCAAATACAAATTGTTTTCAATGAGGGCACCTCAAGAATCCAGATATGGTGACGGTGAATAAGATATTGACGCAAATATCAATTTGCAATGAGTTTTTACTATGAATACCTTTTATGATTGGACTGGTTCCCGTTGCGTGAAAAATTGCCAATCACATTTTACGAGGAGTCTCAGGTTATCTCAAACTGATTTTCATCGCAAATCGTCTCGCACCGCAAATCATGCACGCAAACTTGCGTAACATTAGTAAATAATGTCCCCGGTACCTGAATTGTGTGAAGACATTTAAATGACACAATTCATGGATGAAGTTGAAACCAGCGGTAAACTGAACCAGGTTGAACGACTAGTTTTCTGTGAGCTTGAATTTCATGTATTGATATTTTTAGACGATTTCAAGAAAGACAAGATGATTGTAGATTCAGGTAAATATTAGTAGAATAGTCAGAACTGATGACGTGGAGAACGATAGTAAGTTTAAATAAGCAGTTCAGCAGTTTATTAGCCAACTACTACATTTTATATATTTAGCATTCCTTTTCAGGGTTTCAGTTTATACAAGCCTTGCTTTTTCTGAAACCCCAGTTTTATATTACAACATTATGTACTAACAATAACATTGTTCACATTGTTGCAATTTATTTCTGAAATAGATAAATAAAACCCACTATATACAAAGTCTTTAAAAGATTAGAATTTAGCGAAATTTATTTATAAAAAATTAAAATCAAAGGACTCAACTTTTCGAATTTTCACTAGACATCAACTCAGGTCTGATGTTGATCTCTAGCGACAGATCGTTTTGTCCTTTAATTTTAATTTTTGGTAGATATCGTATAGCTCTGAATTATGAATTATTTACACTCCAACCATTCCCATGGTGTATGGAGGAAAAAAACAGTATTTACATAATTACAAAAAAACCCAGAAAATGATAGTATTTTAAAACATAACAAACGTTATTTACAACATACTATTTACACACTACCGGAGCGATCTATATACATCTAGACCTAATTTGATAAATTAGCCAGGTTTTTTAAAATATCAAAAATCGTGCTGGTCACGGGGTATACGGTGTAATTGTTCTATAGATGATCTAGAGTTTGCCATGGATTGTTGTGTCCATAACCGCAGTCATCAAAAATCTTCTAAATAAATAATAGCCAGAGACTCTTAGAAATAATCTTTAAAATACAAATTCAAATATTTTGTAGAGAATTGAACTAGGTTTAGTTTGTTCACACGAAATCGTTTTAACTCAAAAATTAATCAGAATTCTAGGCTTCACAATGTAGGAAAAATTCCAGGGGAATTAAGGTAAAATAGTTAATATAAGTACAAGCTTGGGGTAATATACAACATTAAATCAGCCACGTTTTAAGAAATTTAAAGAAATGGAAACTTAGGGGTACTAAAATACAACCAAAACCAAAAGTGGCATCGTTACCGGTGGCATTTTTCCTATGATGCAAAAGTTTCAAAAGTTTCTAAATGTGTCTAAATTCGGAATGGTTTCGCGAAGTTCAGTAAGAAGGGTGCAAAGAGAAAATGTTAATCATCCCCCAAAACATTGCAAATTGGGCGCATTCTTTCATTTCTAGGTGGATGGAGATAGTGTAAAAATGTCCCTGGAAAAATGTCTCCGGAAAAAAATGTCCCATTTGTAAGGTCTAACTCACATACATTTTGGAACTTGCTTCATTCTAGTTATATTTTCGTTTTATCGACATTTACAGCCAGGTCATTTACGGCACAGTATTCAAATAAAGCATTTAACATAGATTTCGGAATTAACTTAACTCTAGTTTTTTTTTTGTGCAAAAACTAATATTTTCGTTTTATCGACATTTACAGTGAGGTCATTAACGGCACAGTATTCAAATGAAGCCTTTAAAGTTTAACTGGAGTGATCTCTCATCCTCCGTGGATAACCGTGTTATCCGCATATAGAATAATAAATAAATTGAGTAAAGCATCAATATCCTGATCACACCCCGAGAATTGAATAAAGTTAAGTTTGTTTGCACGGAATTGTTTTAACCCAAGAATTAATCATTCTTTACAATTGTAGGAAAATGCCAGGGGCCAGTTTTAAAGACTGGTATTACCTTTAACCCGGGGGCTAACTCAATTCATATTCAATTGAGTTTACCCCTCAATACCAGGTAAAAGGTAATATCAGTCCATAAAACCGGACCCAGGGGTATATAGTACAATAGTAAATATAAGTACAAGCTAGGAGTAATATACAACATTAAATCAGCCACGTTTTAAGAAATTTAAAGAAATGGAAACTTAGGGGTACTAAAATACAACCAAATACAACCAAATACAAACAAAGTTGGAAATTCAATTTCCTTTTAATGCAAAAAGTGGCATTTTTACCGGTGGCATTTTTTCCTATTTTTCCTAGAAGTTTCAAAAGTTTCTAAATGTGTCTAAATTCGAAATAGTTTCGCGAAGTTCAGTAAGAAGGGTACAATCAAAGAGAAAATGTTAATCATCCCTGAAAACGTAGATGGAGATTAGGTAAATTGTCCCCGGAAAAAATGTTCAATTTGTAAGGCCTAACTCACATACATTTCGGAATTTGCTTCATTCTAGTTTTACTTCGCACAAAAACTTATATTTTCGTTTTACCGACATTTACAGTGAGGTCGCGGCACAGTATTCAAATAAAGCTTTTAAGCGTAACTGGGTGATCTCTCATCCTCAGCAAGAATGACCTTGTCATCCGCATATAAGATAATAAATAAATTGAGTAAAGCATCAATATCCTGATCACACCCTGAGTTCAGATTCTCTATAAATGATTAAGTCGGGTTGCCATAGTTATTAAAAAACTCCTCGATATCATTCAGGAATAAAGAAAAATTAAGAAGAGGCCACAGGTTTTCACCTTGTCTTGCCCTTCAACCCAGTACTGCCCCCTGGTGACTGTATGAGATGTAACTATTCTGTTATTTGTATTGTAGAAGAGATTGTTGAAGCGATAAAACGCAAATATTTTCAAACTCCCGAATTTAAAAGTAAGTTTCCAATAAAATCAGAACCTGTTTTAACAACCAGAACTCAAATATTAATATCTGTATGTATTGTATTATTATTTATAGGATCAGTTGAGACTGCAGTGAATGAAGCTATCCAGAATTCAGGTAATTAAATATTCTTCATAAGTTCGAATTCTGTGTTTGAATTGAGTTTGGCTAAAGGTGCTTTTTTTAAATGTATATACTTATATTTTACAGAAAAATCACAACACGGCAAAAAACCATGCTATGAATATGCAGGTTTGTAAAACTCTAATTTCTGTAAATGAATTTGACCTGATGTGGCTGCTACACAGGACCGAATTTCATAGATTAGGGTGCAAAATATTCCCCTGGACCCAGTTTTATAGACTGGTATTATCTTTAACCCGGGAGTTAACTTAATTGAAATTGAATCAAGTTAGCCTCCAGGTTAAAGATAATACCAGTCTATAAAACCGACCCCTTGGCCTTGGAAACTTTTTGAAAATTGTCAGTCATCAACATTATTTCTTAATGTTGCTATGGTGGTTGTCACCATTGTTGAGGATTTTCCCCAAGAGGATCATCCATTTATTACGTATGCAAAAAATTCAGAAAAAGCCTCGAGTAAGCTGATAATAGTTAGATCGAGTCTATTATGTAGAAAAAGAGTGGATGAAAAGGTAGTCACGTGATAAAATTCATCCGGAGCGGAATTGAATTTTTAACGTCATTTAAGTGCGCACAATACACATTACTATTTACCCTTTTGTACACAATATTTACACAATTGTATGCAATTTAATAAGACCCCTCCCACTTTGAACAATTTAATTTTTGAGTTTAACCCCCCCCCTCACTACCCACAATGCGTACCTAATTAATGGATGAGCCCTTAAGGGGTTACTTTGAACCCGCCCTATGAAACAAGGCCCACGATTATGACCACAAAGATGAGATAATTTTCAGTTGCTTTCCATTCAGAATTTGATTCTATTATTTCAGTGAAATGGATAGCTGATGAGATGAAAGGTAAATTTACTGATAATAAATACTCAGTTTCATTATGAGTTTGTGTTGATGTTTACAGAATCATTTCTAATTTCAGGTTTCACGGTTAAACCATCTGAAACTTTTGGTATGTAATATATCTATATATGTTGTGTGGGTGGCTCATCTGTCAGACAACTGGGCGGGAAGTTCAGTAACAATTCATTTAAAATCTTGACGTTTTTTTCAGAGCGTAATGAATTTGCTAGACTTGTACAACCAATAGGTAATGAATGAATTATGTGTGTTAAAACTGATGTTATCGAATTTCTATTATGTTTTATATTGTTATAGTACGTAATTTTAATTTCTATTTCAGTAATGAAAAGATCAAGAGAGTGGATGGATGAGATATGTGCTATAACAGATAAAAGTAATCAATATTGACTTCAATAAACATCTTATTGACTCAATAGTTCCATATTCATGAATTCATGTTTCCACATTTATATATAACGTGTCTTAGGGTCCCCAAACCGGGAAATCAGGAATTTCAAAATAATGTTCTTTAAATTCATTTTGCGCTTCAACTTTCTTCGGGGATCTTTTTTTAAAATCTCCTTCATTAACAAATCACCAGTAAATGTTGACGTCACTGTAGTGTGTGATGATAGCTGCTAAATCTGGAAAATAAAATCAACACCCATGAAATACTCGGGTTTATTGACTTCATGTAATTGTGAGAACTATCCATAAATTCTGTTTTGAGTTCGATCACAAACTTGTTTGGTCTTTACTTCTTTACTTTTGAAGTTGATCTGAATGTTACATGTGAATGATATTGATGTTTATAGTTTGGATGCATCAGTTTTTCAAGAATATTTCATTTCATTTTCAGAAAAATTTTAAAAAAGCCTGGTTTCCTGGTATAGTTCATACAAAATTTTCATTTTTTTCAGAAATATTTTATTTTATTTTCAGAAAAATTAAAAGATCTCGGTTTCCTGGTAGATGATGATTCGAGTAAGTAAATTATACAGTCATCACTTTCTGATTTAAACCATAATCAAATCACAATTAAGTTTGGGATGAAATTAAGTTTCGTTTTCGTTGATGAGAAATCTGAAGTATGATTAAACCGGTTTAATCCGGATTACTGGCGGGACACCGGGATGAAATTCATGTAGTTTGAGAAATCCAGATTTAAAATCGTATTCCATGAGATACTAGTTGATAATTAAATAAAGATTAGTAACCGAATCAAATCAGGATTAAACTGATCTCTTTCCCGCATGGCATTCATCGATCTACCGATCTATGTTTTCGGTAGATCATTAAACGTCAGTTCATTCCTTTGTCGGAGATCTCATAAATATATATGTGGTGTAAGAAACACTTTGGACTCAATAGAACACCCAGAAAAAATCAAAACTAATTCTAACTGAATCAGGGGTGGAATTAGTTGAGGTATTATTAACCATTGTCACTGTTAACAGTAAAGCCGTAATTAGTTGAATTTTCAAGAGGTTGTGCATTTTATGAAACACACTGTAGCGGGTTATATATAGTTGTATAAAAACAGTTACAAGCTGAACACATCTAAAACAGAGTAAACTCTAGGGGCCACTGATAAACTATTGTGAATATAAGTTAAAGTTGACGGGTATCTACATTTAGGGAGTGTGCAGTTGTATTTGGTGTTTGGTTTATATTGTACATGTATTTATTTATAGAAGTTACTCGTCCGAGTAATGAAACTGCTGCTAGTGATGGTCAAAGTGCTGCTGATGATAGTCACACAAGTGATACCGTATCGAGTGGTGATCGTGAGCAGGGTGAGAGAGGTACACAAGTCTAGTACCTAGCCGTCGTACCCCAAAAGGTTTGATTTGACACTAAAATCAGTTGTTGCATTGCAAGAAACAGGAGTAAACCTCTATACGACAGTTTATCATCAAACGTTGTAGGGAACCCGTAACAACGACTGGTATTCAGACTACTACACAGGATTATAACCGCCAGTCTCTAGTGGTGGAACTGGGTCTGGGTGGAATTGGGTGTAACTCACAACTGTGGAACTGTGTTTTGTATCACGCTATGATTAAGGATGTTTGTTAATCTCTTTTTGGGCTTGAATCATTTGAGATTTTATACGAAAAGAAAAAGAAAAAGAGATGAACACAGTTTCTAATAAAATCTTTATCTTTGTTATTTGGTTGTATGTAATTTCTGCGCTATTTAATTACTGTAGATCATTGTTTAATTATTGCTGAAACAATTAATTGTAATTACATTAGTTAATCAAATAAATATGTTCTGCTTTTACTAAAATATACAGTGTAACTGAAGTAGCTGATATTCAGTGTAACTGATGTATAGTGTAGCTGAAATTCAGTGTAACTGAATGAATGTAGTATTTTATTGTACCGTAGTTGTAACTTTATCCAGCAAAAATAAATTGTAAACGAAATTGCTTTTTGCTAAATCATCAGCGGTTGTTCTTGGGGAATATTAGGCCTACATTGTAGTCCAACTTACGCTGTATAACTGTATTATGATACAATGTAACTGGTTTACTGTTTTACTATACATAAAATATTATGTTTTAAGTTAAAAACTGTAAAAATGCATCACTGTTTGATTTGATAAGTTACTGATTCCATAAATTACTGCATTACTGATCGATTTCATTGATCATTGGAAAACTGTGATAAGTTTTATTTCATTTAATTGAAAAAAATTTTGTAAAAACGTGACATTTTATGAAACCATTGATGCGGTTTATAAGATCAGCTACACGCGGACTCCTGGTAAAACTTCGTGCTGTATTTTTGCTAGAAATTGCTAACGATGTAACGTGCTAATTTCATTCGCTTAAATAAAAGAATTTATCTTTATAAATAAATTCATTTATTTCTTTTCTATAAACTGCAGCCGGAGTAGAACCGACCCCGGGTCGGGTGAAGTTGACTCTTGGTCATCTCCAGTCTTACCAATAGCTTCCCGTTAACCCCAACTCTAGCCGAATAGGACTCGAACCTAAAATCTTCAGCGTGCCAGCCGAGCACACTAACCACTAGACCATACACCAGTAGTTTGTAAGTGCGTGTCTGGTCAGGTGTGGTGAACATTTATCTGTGGTGACTATCAGTCGGGTGTGTGGTGACTGGTGACCATTCAGGTGCGGTGACTGTCGAGTCAGATGTGGAGACACTATTCACTAACAGTGCCCGCTCTATCATTCTGTGTTACAGTTACAGCAGTTTCAATGCAATTGTCAGGAAGTCGTTTTGTCCTGCAGCTCCTAAAAGTTCCTCTTTTTCCGTAGATGAAGTAGTCAAAATTACACCTTGTATCCATCTCTGAGACTTCTGCCTTCGCGACATCGTGAATGTATTTTACAATCTCTCGGAATTGATATCTTTTATTGTATTTCATTAAGATTTTCTAATTGATATCTAAAAGTTTGATAATTTTTTATTATTCAGTTTCTAAAAATGTATACCTTATTTTGAGTGGAATGGATTGATTTTAGTAGAGACCCGCAGTTTATGGAGCGTAGATGGATTATAAAAGTAATAGTTCATTGACTCCATCCAATAGGTGTAACATGCGATACATTGTTAAACCATTCTTGTCGTACGTGGCGTTGACCTCTTTTACCCGACTGGTATTTCTTCACACCTAAAGGTGCTCGCACATGTCACCCGTTATATCAAACGAGCACCGATACCTCTTGTGAAAAAATCATGAAATTCAACGAAAAGCTTAAGATGTAACTGATTAAAGGTGAGTTTGTTGAAGTATTTAACTCCACTCCAGTCGGATCTGTTCAACTCGGAGATAACCGTTCAACTCAGAGATAACCGTTCAACTCTGAGATAACCGTTCAACTCGGAGATAACCGATCAACTCGGAGATAACCGATCAACTCGGAGATAACCGTTCAACTCAGAGATAACCGATTAATCAGAGATAACCGTTCAACTCGGATGTTGAAATATGTTTTTACGGCAGTATTTAAGAAATACATATCATCCAACTCGGATATCCCTCATCAAGTCGGACACGTTTTTGCGGTTCCAAAAGATCCGACTTGAGCGGAGTCTACTGTATTCAAGAATAAGAGTCAAACTTATATACTAGGCCTATATGCCACAATTTCATTATTCAATTTTCTGACCTAAATTCTAAAATTCTAGTGAAACATTCGACGATTTTGAAATATTTTCTGAAAGCGGTGAAAACTATGCATTTTGTACAAAACTAAATTTACAAAGCAGTCACTATTTGTGCCCCTGGACTTTGGACCCCGGGGCTTATATGAAGGTCATACAATTATTGAAGGACGACCAGTGATTTAAACACCTTTCACTTCCTGCTCGACGCTCGAATATATTGAATGTATCACCGGCGCTGATCATCAAAATCTTATCTTTAACTTCCTCAATTATCAGACCAAAGTGGAACTCGATTTTTATTCTGTACTCTGTATCACAATGATGAACACACGTTTATTCGTAATAATCTACATAGTTTTATTAAAACTTGGAAACTTAAACAGCGCAGAAACATCTGGAAATAAGACGCATAATTCAAGTAAGTCACTCGAACCAATGATAGCTTTTCTGTTGTGTCGATTTCATAGATTTCTGTCGATGATAATTCATGTACCTGAGGTATTACACGCGTGATGTCACAGATCGTTTCACCGTCGGTGTTGGTGTTTACCGTACATAGGTCTAGCTATACTAACAAATATGGGATTTATCAAGGGCCTGTCATGTAAATAGTTTACCGAGAAGATGCTGCAGGCCCGTATGCTGCCTTTCTTTGTTGTGGGCAGCTCGCGAGTACCGTATAAGAAGCGTTTTGTGGGGATTCCCCAAGGAAACTTTGATCATTTAAAGCCGTCAGTTTGAATTCATTACTGGCTAATTTATGTATAACTGTAAACAAACGACTGTGGAGGACGATACGTGATGGGAAATGTAGTCTAAAAATTCGGAACTAGAGATTTTGCTGGGGGGGGGGTCACATTGTGGGAAAAGACCTCAATAGATTATTGGAAGCTTGTGCGTTTTACTGTTTCATAGACTATTCATATTTATTCGTTTTCAGTGATTTACCCGAAGCCTGTTCCCAATGGAAAACCCGATATTAAAACACAAGGACAAACGATTGAATATATTTGTAGAACTAGTGTTAAATATCCTACAGTTATATTCCAAAAGAAGAGAAGAGATTCAGAACAATGGGAAACAATTCCAGACGAACTGATTCGTATAACTAGAAATGTGAAATATATTACTTCTGCTTCACTAGAATTCAAAGCAGATTTCAAACTGCACAATGGAACAACATTTAGATGTCTCGTTCTTAAGGAAGGCCAAACAGATTTTGATTATCTTCAGTTTGATCTAATCGTAGTTCATCGAACTGGTAAGTAACAGTTTTAAAATGTGAACCTTCCCAGTCTGGAATCCTGCTACTCAATAAACATCGAATCTATCAAAACAAATTAATATTGAAACACAGCGTCTCTGTTACTTTTAAATTAGTTCGCAGTCGATTGCATGAATTTATAGTTTAGCAGCTACGTATCAAAAGTGCGTTTATTGTAGCGTATGACATGTACATTCGCTGCTATGTTATTTTGTATAATGTTCTATTTTTCACTCATATTGTCTAATTTGTAGACCTTGAGTTTGTCAAATAAACTGTAAACTGTAAACTGAATGCATTCTGGAATTTATAGAAATGATTCTCAAATTGACGGCCATACGACTCAGCGTGAAATTCATATTTCTGTTTAACGGATGAATATAGCCGACAGTTTAATTTGTTGTAGCTTCCTCTTTCATATACCCGTCATTTGTTCATCCATTTCTATCTCCGCACAAACATATCTTCTTGTGTCAACTACTAATTTCAAGGTCGCTTGATGAGTTGTTGATTTTAAATTTTGTATATTTGATATCTAAAAACCTGAATTTCTTCATTTAAAAAGTAAATATTTGTCGCCCTCGTCACTTTTGGAATTGGGAATAAGGCTTTTTATTTATGTCTTTTTATTTAAAAAGGGAGGTAAAAATAATAAGTATCGGCCGTTCTTGTCACTTTCCCAAAAAGGGGTCGATGAGAAACAACCATATTTATTTGCGTGGCCTTAATGCACGCGTCAGTAAACTAACCAAACTAAACCAAACCACAAACAGTCAAAGTTACTTTCTACAGGTAATTGTTTTTCTCATTTCAGATTTGAATCAAATCCCGGCGACTGAAATCAGTAAATCAGGGTCAGTATCTATTTCACTTAGCGCACTACATAAATCATATTCTATATGTAAATCATTTCTTTGTGGTCGATGTTTGTTTTGTGAAATAATTTTGAATTGATATCTCACTTGTCTCATTGGCTTCCGATTAACAATTCACCTATCATTATTCATCTCATTTTTCACATTTTGCCACAAAAGGTAACAGTACGGGCAATTGCAAAATATGTGACCTCGATATCGCTACCACGAGCCCTGCCTTTTCACATCTGGGCCCAGTTGCACAGTCGTGACTTAAGTCCAAAAGTAGTCTTAAATCTTAAGACTAGTCTTAATTTCTTAGATTAGCTATAGAACTAAGTTGGTCTTAGACTGGTCTTAAGTCTAAGCTTTGACTATGCAACTGGCCTCTGTTCTGCTGATTTATCTTAATTGTAAATTTCGTCCTTTTCATTCAGAGTTCGTCTGCTTACTGCTGAAAATGTGGCCTCGAAAAACAAGGTCATTATAAATTTAAGTAATAATCAAACTAACTTGTCAAATAAAGTTCCCCGGATCCCAGACACAGAGTCGAATTAAACCCACTGAACTGTGAACCTTGATTTAGGATATAAAAGCGAATTGAATTTTATAATATAAACTGAATGATTAATTGATTGATATTTGCAGCTTGTGTTGAGGTTTGATTCTATTCTGTTGGTTTCTAGTTTATACCCGCGAATTGTCATCCGGTATATTCTACATCCTTCGAGTTTTCCTTTTTTTCTTTCTCTTACTAAATCGGTATACAGACTGGACTGGACCACAAACCTGACCGGACCATGATGATAATTTACATCGCTTGTGCAGTTATCGGTTTTCTCCTCGTCATCGTTATCATCGTCATTTGCAGGTTTGTACGCAGTAATCTCGGGCAGATTTCATATCTAAGATAATCCACCTATGACATCATATTAAAACGTGAAATAATTTGATAAATCAGTGACGTTTTCCAAAAAGATGTCTTCGTTCATAAATTTGTAACTACCTATGCGCCGATTACTGGCTGAGTCAATCTCAAATCAGCAGGAATAATTCAATATAATGACCGAAATATCCGAAATCTAAAATCTCTTCAACGCTTAAATTACCCATTTTTCAGACGCAGGCGATTGCCAGGTGAAGGTCGTGTGGAGGTTACGACACCGCAGGTACTCGACGTCTATGACGAGTTGTATGATGACATAGATTCTGTTACTGTGACTGACAAACTGCACACCAGCGATCAGAAAGTTACTACAGATCCGTACGTGAATATCGAGACCGGCAACGACAAAGACACAGCTCCGTACATGGATATGGCAGCCGCGAAGGGTAAAGATACAACTTCATATATAGATATGGAAGCCGGGAAGGGCAAAGATACAACTCCTTATATGGATATGGGACCCGGGATAGAAGAGGATACGTACAGGAGTACTGAAACCGGGAAGGACAAACACACAACTCCTTACACGAATACCGGAGCCGAGAAGCGCAAAGATAGACATAGTTACGTGAATACCGAAGCCGGAAAGGCGCGCCATTTGAAGAAAGATACTGATGAACCCGTGAAAGATGATGTTGAACTTTATTCTTACGCTACTGTTCAATATACTCGCAATAGGCGTTAGAGGGCGCCGCTGAGCAAACAACGACTGATTATACATATGTAAAACATAAGGCTAGAAACAATTGAAACATTATTTTTCATAATCTGCTGAGCTCAAAAGTAGAATCAGCTGCATGCATACATTATTCATTTCTAAAAATAACAGACCCGGCCGTTTTAGAAATGAACTGACTACATATTTTATTCTAGTTCACAAAAATGACCCGGCCGACTAGGAGAAACAATTAGGTATGATTCACTAGCCTAAGTTTTAAGTTTTTGATATGTACCAGTAGTGTATTTGATGATCAAACTAAGGAACATCAATTCACTTCGACAATCATTCACTTTTAGCAAATGAAGATTAGGTGAAATAACGATGTCAAATGCTTCAGTTTACCGGGCAGTATTCAAACTGTGAAAGTATAAATTCATGATATTCAGCTACCGATGGCCTTTAAATCGTAGACTGTTATGAGGACTTAAGTTTTTTAAATGGCAAATTGACATGTCAATCATCTTCAGGGGCGTATCCAAGTAAGGCCGAAGCCTCCCCTTATCTATTTTGCCAAGAAAATATTTTCACAACATGGATTAGGAATGTAACAAATATAGTAGAAAGTCTTTGTCATTCATTTTGTTCTTGATTTACTCTAGATGCCCCCAGAAAATGATCCAATCCTGATTCCATTAAAAAGATATATAAAATATGGTATAAAATCCGTCAGTCTTATTCTTTTCTTGATGATTCATTTTCTTATTTCCTCTTTTACTACTTCGGTCAAACAAGATACATTACACGATGGTGAAAGCTTTCCTAAAATAGATGTGCTTTAAGATTTCATTCAGAAGTATCGACAGGATGAGGATTCCGGAATACTGAACGGTCAAACATTCCACATTGCTGGGACAGTGAACTTCAAAGCTCTATTGCCAAATGACCTTCTTGGAGACAGATTTGACTAGAGGTGTTATCATTTATATCGACTCATATTCTATTCATCCATTATAAGATCAAGCACATTCTAATGATCTTAACATTTTTATCAATATGTTCATTTCAGTTACTTTCACTTTGTCTCACTTTAAACCCATGTTTTAGTCTCTGGTTTGCTGTTACACATTTTTTCAGTTAATCAGACGGTTCACAGATCATTTTGTGCCTCGATAAGTACAAACCAATCACTTCGTGCCTCGATATTTACTAACCAATGATATGTAGATGAACCGACCGATGTGTTTTACCAGGTGTTATCATTATATTGACTCATATTCTATTCATGCACAGCGTTTATCGTTGACTCAATACATTTTGTATAGTTCCATTATTCACCCTCTATGGATTATATTTTAGTGGATACTTCCATTTTTCAAGATATTTTCTTCGGGCTGATAGAACATCTTATGTGAAGTTAACAATTGATCGTTCAGATTTTTTTGACTTCTTAAATGCATCAGAATCGAGGATTAGTTGCTTTGTTTATGGATATTTAGAGTAGTTTCACTTTGTTTTTATTTCATTAAGGTAAAAATCATTTCCTCATTAAACTCTTTTCACATCTGGGTTTCGTTTCATAAAAAGTTTTAAGCTTTAGACAGTTAAATATGAATTGTTGTCCTCATTACAAACTTGAAGTAACCAATCATAGCAGCTGAACTTGAGAGATTCAAGTTATTTTTACTCTGTTTTGTAATATTGGACCCTGAGCGAGACTCCTGGTTTTGATGTGCACATGTCTTGTATGCAGTGACTATCCATCACTTGGACGTTACCAAAAATACAAATGAAATTGAAATGCTGGTCGAATTAATACTAGGAATAGTACGTTAACTCATTCGTCTCCTAGGAATCGAATTGACGTTTCGTCTTCGTAGTTCTCAACTTCCGCGACGATTCTAAAATGAGAACTACTATACCGAAACGAAATTTCGATTCCTAGGTAGTTTAAGAAATACGATCTTATTCCTAGAATTAATTGGGCCATCATATCACAAACCCCCAATCAGTCTAGTTTTCTGTATGTGATGATGATCTGAAGTTTGTGTCTTTATACCCAGGTAATGAATGAACCAAGATGAAGAATCTATGGAGGAATCCGCAGAAGTGTTTAGTGATCTACGTGATTATACTGTTGAATCTCATGGCGAACAACAACAGCCCACAAGCGTTTAGAGTCAAGAGAAATACCGGTAAGACAACGTGAAAGAACATATCATTGAGTTTATATGGCGAATGTATTACATAAGATAAAACTTATCACCAGACTTTGGAAACTTGTATTTGAAATATCTGGGACAAAATGATAGTAGCTGAATAGTCCACTTGAACTGATACATTTACCTCGAATGAAAACCCACAATCTCTCAAGTGTTTTACATTTTACCTTAAACATTTTAACTATTCAATAATTGTATTTTATCTTCTAAAACTCCATCTGCACCCATCTCCATTCTTATACCCGGGTTATGCGTCTCCACTACGCTCGCAACACGCCTTCAATGCTGAGTTTTCCGCAAAACCTGGGTTGTAGAAACCGTAGTTGAAAAAGAAGGGTCCACTCCTTATTTAACCACGTTCGCGTAAAACTTTTAGAATTTTTACTAGAAGTGTAGAAAGTAGACCCGCGTTCGGGTGCAACGAATGAACTTAAACTTGAACTACAGATTAAGAGAAATCCCACAATAAAATCAGCGAAATGAATTGAAATTTAGAAAAAGACGAGAATATATCTCGAGCAACGTTTCGGCTAAAACTTATGACCCAATCTATCAGTACACGAGATAGATTTAACAAGATATTTACACAGGAATGTAACAAAGGAACTGAGTGAGTGATTGAAGTTAATAAAGATTAAAAACATAGACAAGGAAACAATAGTAGAAAGAGTTAGGTAATAGCAAACGGCAAACTAGGGGTAATCATACTTGTTGAGGTAAATTAAACACAAAACCCGAAAGTAAAACGAGGAGGTAAACCACAGGGTAATCTAACAATCACAGAATACATCACAGCCTGTGTCTCAAAATCATAGATAATGCGTGTGAATATTAGATCTTAAAAACATCAAATCAGATTATTGTTTATTTCTTGTCGAACCTCTTCAAACGGTGACAACTATCGGAAGACAATTTGCTTAAACAAGTCTGGGGCTCTAGTTGCTCTGAAGTCGGTTTAAGGTGAATGAAATTGAGATGTTAATTGGTCAATTCTGAACAATGGCTCTGACAGAAAGATTGCCATTTATTTCAGCACCTGATGGAGTTGTACTGGACAGTGTGAATGTTAATAGGGTACAAGATAATTACGTATATTGTTTATTTGATATTTCAGCACCTGATGGAGTTGTACTGGACAGTGTGAATGTATTACCGGGTACACCTATGTTACTGTCGCAGGAAGGTAAAACTGTTCGTATTACCTGCAAACAGAGGAGCTCTACAGCGACTGGTGTAGAATTCCAGCTACAAGTGAATAATGGACCAGAAGGGACCTGGATTGCATTACCTACAGCATCAGCACCAGTTTGGGTTTTTCAGCCCGATGCTCGTAAAATGTATAAATGTGTGGCCATTAATTCAGCCGGAATTAAAGAAAGTCAGTTCTACCAATCAGATGTAATCAGTGAGTATGCATCACTTATCAAATAATGCTGGGAAAATAGAAAAAAAGTTTCCTGTGCACATGTTATATTTTTTCGTGCATATAACTTTTATTTCAGGTATAAAGATAAATGAAAACCCGTGTAAACTGCATGAATTCAAACCATCACTAACTTGTACTTGTAAAGCCACTAGTAAGATCGGTAATCCAATCATCAAAGTAAAATGGTATGCTGATGGATTTACTGAAGGATCAACGGATATTGATCAGATCCCCGATCAAGGCGTAAATACCCCGGTGAAAGATGGAGTTATCAACAGGAATCAGATGCGGTTTAATCTAATGCTGTACGCAATATTGATTCAATGTCGGTTATGGAAGTATAATGGGATAGAGTTACCGAAACTAACACTTCAAGAACAAATACTACATCAAACTCCAATGAACGTTACGTGTAAGTTGGAGAATATTTTCATTAGAGAATTTTCATACGATATCAGAGTGACAATAATGCATGTTACATCGTTTATTTTATTGGTAACTGCCCATAGTTGGAGATTTAAGAGTTACTATTTCATAACGACTGGTGATCATGCCTATGAAATTCTTTCGTTTTAATATTTGGTTCCAAGAAGGTATTTCAAATACTGAAGCGAATTGTTAATAATAACATTAAAAGGACTAGAATATGAATGTGCATGTATTTGCTTTTGAAATCGAACCTACTAGAAAACGATTTCACCTTCTATGATTAGGCTTAAGATTTTGAGCCCACATGGAAAAATTGCAGCGAAATCGGTTAAAATGTTGACATAAAAAGTTCGTTTCTGTAACAATTGTCGTCTTCGGGTATTCTTATGGCTATATCAGGGATTTTTAATTTGTAATATGGGACAAAGCTTCTTGGACCGGGACAATAGGATCACGCACAACTCACCAGAATAAAGGATTCTTTTCATGAGTGCGATAGATACGCCACCTATCGTTGATATGTATTGTTGCAAAAACAAATAAACTATATTACAATATAATTATGTCGGGAGTTACACCGTTATATTTCCGTCGATTCAAATTTCGACGCCCTTGATAAACACACATTCCTCGGAGCGAAAGTAATATTTTACCATGTTTTATGGACGGACGTTTCCTCACGTAAATCAACGATTTTGCACCGATCAGTGAAATTGAAGTGGACAAACATGATATCATCCAAAAATGTATTTGCATCTTTATCTTTCAGATTTTCCCGATGAAATTCAAACACCAGATACTTTCACCGGAGAACCTGACATTAGAAATGAAGGAGATGTTGTAGAATATACTTGTCGAACAGTGATAGGAAGACCCGATCCTACAGTGATATACCAACAGAAAAGAAGAGGTTCTGAACAATGGGAGCCAATTCCTGATCCACAACCTCGTAAAGTACCTCTCAAAATGGTTTTAAAAGGTTTTGACACGACGTACAAGTTCAAAGCTGATTTCAAACTGCACAATGGAACGTCATTTCGATGTGCTGTAAAGGAGAACCTTACGTTTCCAGAACCTCGACAATTTAATCCAATCATTGTTTATTGTAAGTAACAGTTTCTTTTTCGAATTCGAGAAATAAATAATTTTCCCTGCAACAATACAGACCCCAGTGGTAGTACAGACCTATCCACACATATAGCATGTCACAATGTAACCATGCTAAGCAGGAACATGGCAGAGTCTCGCGATGTCATCAGGTTCAAATCCCTGCCGAGGGAGGAACGTGGCAGAATCTCGCGATGTCATCAGGTTCGAATCCCTGCCGAGGGAGGAACGTGGCAGAGTCTCACGATGTCATCAGGTTCGAATCCCTGCCGAGGGAGGAACGTGGCAGAGTCTCACGATGTCATCAGGTTCGAATCCCTGCCGAGGGAGGAACGTGGCAGAGTCTCACGATGTCATCAGGTTCGAATCCCTGCCGAGGATGATGGGTCTACTATGACAGGGCTTAAGAACTGTGCTAGGTCAGATATTACTTTTACTAATGTTTTGTTTGTTTTTCAATCAGATTTTGCCGCACCAGTTTACAAGAAATCCAGTGAAAATGAAACAAATGCAGCGTATATTGTAACAGTTAATAGTTACCCATTGACTCAACAAGTTACATGTGACCCTCCAGCTGTCGTTCAAAAACTATCAAACTCTCAGTGGAATATAACGATACCTATCGTAAACAGTACCACAACTGACTATAGAGGGCGGTGTTTGGTTGATGGTATTAATGAAAGGGTTATTGATGTCGCTGGTTATCATCACACCGGTCCAACTGATGAACCAGGTAAGATTCCGGGTCACGACTGGATGAATTTTACATGAATTTGAAGATTCAAATGATTCAATTCCATGACATTATAAAACTCGAGGCCATCATCTCTTAACTCGAAATCATTTCTACACAATCAAACAATTTACTTATGAAAGTCGTTATTTTCTAAATTGTCACAAAACCTATTAATATATTTCAAAGTCTCAATTTACTAAGTCATTTGTCATTATTATTGGGTCTCATTTTACTAGGTGTAAGTCGTCATTCATTTAAAGCGTCACATACATACATATAACAAAAAAATAATTTTTGTATTTTACCTAAAGTGTAAATCATTTAGATTAGTCAGCACAGCGGAGGAGTCTCGTGACGTCATCAGATTTTAAATCCGTGCGCGATGACGTAATTCTCTGTGTCGTCAGAATTGAGCGTTTTCTATTATTATCTGTGAATTCATCACATTCAAATATTACACAATGATTTAGCATCTTTAACTTTCTATCTTGAGGCTGTTTGACCCAATCAAGGAACAATTAATTTTCTCCCATTTTAAAAACAACTTATATACTTTATTCAGAGACTATTTGAGCTTTGAAATTAAGGAACAATTAATTTCTGTTTGACCTAGTTAATTATTCAATTAAATTGCTGTTACTTTTATCAATAGTTACAATGGAACTATTTCTAGCTTTATATAATTCAATTCAATCGCATCACCGATTAGTTTGAATTTCCGTTTCAGATGCAGGAAATGGAGGAATAGTGGCTGGTGTTGTAATCGGTATATTACTGATATTACTGATTCTAATAATACTGTTTATACTGTGGCGTCGTGGCTGCTGTAAGTTTTACATAAAACCATCAATAAATCTGAAAAACAATAATAAACAAACTGCAGAAATGAAATACTCTATTAGGGGTAGAAAACCTAATGATGAACTGGTGGAAATTGTTAGTTCTATAATATTTCATATACAGAATGCTAGAAATCCAAAAGTAGTGTACACAGCTGGAAGAATTCAGGGGTCCCAAGGTGGCCAGATACAGTTCATTCTCAATTATCTGTTCAAATTTCATTCATGCAATTGAATTCAAGAATGTTTGGAACTTAGAAGAACAGAATGTTATCATTTCTGGGATTCAGCACGGGTTGGGTCGTAGTTTCAGATGGCAGCAAACATGAAATGTGCTACGACCAAACATTCACCGATTCCATAAAAATCATTTTGATAGAAACCGCCGGCATAGGTTTTCTTAGCCTCCAGGAGAAGCTACTAAGTAACATCGTTCTCTTCACAAATAACGGTGTTTGAAAAAGTATCCATTTTATAATGTTTAGCATCATTCAACTTTCAATCAATTTTCTAGACACAATACGCGCATTATTCAAACCAGAATTTAGATGCACGAGACGCATTAAAAATCTAAAGCCAGAATATGCATAATGTTTATTTATTTTCGTCTGACATCGATCACTTTCAGATCTGAATCAGTGCGGTCTAAATAAAACATCGTTTTTATATCTATTGTAAAATGCAGCATTAATTGAATTATCTAATGGCGAATGAATTACTCGTAGATGCACAGTCTTCGGTACAGGCTCGATACAAGTCTCTGCGGGGTCATCAATCAACGTTGATAGGTTATGATTTCTTGCCTACGTTAGGTTCTGCATTTTCTCGTTGGGAAGTATCGTTAAGTTGTTGTGTGACGATAGTAATAAATTATCACATATGCCTACCGGGTATCGGTAATGAAAACTTGCGCCCGGTTCCTTGTCCCAGTTACCATTTATTGCCAACTAGAAGAAATTCCGTAAATCTCTGATTCCGAAAAATGACAGTACCGGTTTAAACTCGAAAAAGTTACGCAGTATCATTGGTTCAATTGTCTCATGGCATTAGTATCCATGACTATCTTTAGTGGGTGGCTCCATGAATATCCAAATCACACTGTTTCTTTATTGGGTTGATTTGTCAGGTGAACGTGCATCGTGTAAATAAACAGTATTTCTGTTTTCTAATTCACAGTCACGTGTTTGGGTCCGAAATCTGAAGATGCGATTGAATTGTTGCGTTGGACAAGTGAAACCTGGTATGAAAAAGGTAAGATTCTCTCACATGATTTACTGCACATATTCTCAGATATCGGTTTGATAATTTTAGGTGTTGTTTTCTCTTTGTAGATCATGAGAATTGGGTGAAAACACGTGACCAACTGCAGCCGGGTATTTATAGAATTATTAACCCTTTATTTCTATAACATGTAGAATATCTCGCATGAATACAGTTCATAGTTTTAGAAATCATCCACTAATCATCTGAATGATATACAACTGATTTTGCTTCATTATCAAAACCGTAATTATCAATTTAAGTTTATGGTTAACAACGTAATTTTTGACTATTTTATCGTATGTTTTTGGTAGATGTTTAATGCAATTAACTGACAATTATTTCTATCTGTGAAGCACATTTATAATAATGGCCTCTTATATTAACTCACTGGATACAATGGAAACACGTTTACGCAATGAAATAAACCAAATAATTTGGACCAAGAAACTTTTAGATTTTTCAGAAACTATTCCATATTCACGTACTAAATCCTGGACTTCACTTGTAGCAAGTGAGGATCCACCAGGTGCAAGGAGGCAATTCCTTGCTATTTTTAGGGACTGAACTTTTCGTGAGAAATAAGAAAAAGCATGTGAAATCCCTGATAATGTGTTTGCCTAAGCGTTGTTGTCGTCGTTAACCGGCACTTTTTTCGGCAGTCCTCCAGTTCATGGTGTTTCATCGATCGTTCATTGATGTGTTTGGTTGAATGACTGGACTGGTTCCGGGTCACATGTACTCTGATCGTGCCTAGAAAACGTATCCACGCATCTAATTTTAAACAATTTTCTGCGGAAGAACGCCCACTAATTTGTGCACCCCTCCCTGAAATCCTGGATCTGCAGCTGTTCTGCGGCAATAGAGGATTCCCATTGAAAATCAACTATACGCGAGAAACGTTTTTAGATGTCGTCTTTTTTCATGTTTATCTGTAGCTAATATTTGTGTTGTTTGTTTAACAGTTAAAACTGAAGACTTTGAGGTCATTGAAAAGTCATTCAGTCCAGGTATATTATTCATTGTGATTTCATTTCAATAAAACAATATAAACTCACATGATTCATCGATAAATCAACTACCTGTTTGTTAACATCGATGAATTCATTTAGAAAATTAATTTGTTGTCAATTTTTCTTTCTAGAAATTTTCAGAATAATTAAAGATGTTTACGGAACTGAGAATGATTGGGAGTTAACGAGAGATAAGGATAAACAAGGTAAGAGGAGTGAGTGGTAAGAGTAGTGAGTGGTAAGAGTAGTGAGTGGTAAGAGTAGTGAGTGGTAAGAGTAGTGACGACTCAGTTGCCGGAGGAAGAGCAGAACCGACTGATTGGTGCCCTGCATGTCTCTCTAAATATGACACTTCTGCCTCCTATCTTCATCCAGCAGTAATTCAAACTGTTTGATGCACAGTTTATTGGACTATTGAACAAATAATTTCTATAATTCATTTCAGCAATAGCTATCAGAGAATTCCTGTTTGGACAGTTATCAAGTGATCAAAGTAAGTAATCGTTTACCTATAGTTTGTTTTAAGTTTATGTACGCATGTGATGTATGTAAACATGCGCATGTGAGTTATGTGAACATGCACATGTGATTAATGTGTGCATTGACATTTGATTGATACATAGTAAGTTGTGAGTTGGGTAAACATGTTCATGTAAGTTAACATGCACATGTGATTAGTTTACGTGTTTTAAGTTAACACAAGTTTCATCAATGTTTATATTTTCAGGTGTGTTAGATTTGGTGAAAGAAATCCTAAGTAAGTTTACGAAACGACTCAATATTTCCTCTTCAACTCGAATCATCGATTCAAATGTGTTTGTTATTATCTGTTGACAGGAAAATACGTGAGAATAAACAATTTAAAAACGAAACTATCAAATGAGATCGGTAAGATTTGATTGTATACAGTTATTGGTGTATGAGTTTATTGATTATTATTCTACTGTCAACACATTTTGTAAATGTATTACAGATACATTACTGAACAAGAAGAGGTCAATAGATGGCGCTGATGTAGTTTACAATAGAGATGAAGGTACATGATTATTTAGTGTTCAAATGAAATATTCAGCTTTGCTGATAGAAATGTAGCGAATTCTATTCAACATGGCCGCATGGCAGCCACTGAGAATAATCTATAAACCTGATAGAAGCGACCAGTTGGGAATTTGTTATAATTCAGTGTGTTATTTCGTGAAATGGAAAGTTACTCTAAATTTCTTTGCCTAAATTCGTACCGTTTTGGTCAAATTGGATGCATCAAAATTTGTGATGGAAATTTCATCTTAAAAATGTCAGACTAGAGCTTCAGAAATACTCAAGTTACAACAAAATAATCAAATTTACAATTGTTATTTAAGAAATAAGATGTGATATAAACTAGGGGTAATGATACAGCATGAAACAGAATTTCAATTAAACTAATTTCAAATCTATTTTTTCCGTGTTTCAGATGAAGTTCATGTTAGTTTTATGACGCAATCTAATGAAGAGAAAAAACCCCTGACAGACAAAGAGAAACAGTTCATCAGAGATGGTCAGTAAAACTATGAATTCTATCTGAGTTCCAGTTTGATGTCGGGTTCACTACACAGTTACAGAGAGTCTTAAAAAGTGTTAAAAAAACTTACTGACGAAAATTTCCAACTTTTTGAAAAAATGTCTTCCGCATTTTTCAAGATTTATACAGATGTCTGTTAGTAATGATTAGTCATGTAGTGAACAGGGTTCAGTGATTCACTGTGTCACCAATATTTAGGAGTTATCTGTATTTATGGATTTGTTCACCCAGTCCTGAGAATGGTCGGTTCGCGGAGCTCCGTATACTGCCTATACTAAAGGGGTCGCGTTAGCGATATACCACTGACAAGGTTTTCAGTGAATGGATTTGCAAAATGAAATGAGTGCCAAAAGAGCAACTGCTCTGTGTGAATCACATTCAGCTATTTTTTCGCAGGCTTCAAATCCCCAGTAAACGGTTATAATGAATTTCTATATTTTCAGTTGCTTCAGCAGTTGAATCTATTGATGCTTTCTTTGCTAAAATGTCCGGTAGGTTCAATAAATCATTTCAGTAAAAATACTGTGGAGTTTGTTGTGGAATCATTGAATAATTGATTGTGTTTATTTTTACTGTAGATGCTGAATTATGTGAACGAGGAATATTCAACATTAAACGTAGGTTTTAATTCTCATTTTATCCTCAACTGTTTATAAATACATGTGCTCTATAATCTACCGTACATGTACATGTGAGTTCTCTATACATGTACATGTTAGTTCTCTGTACATGTACATGTACAATACTGAAGTATTCGTAAGTTCTGTGGTTAATACTTTTTCTTTATATTTCAGCTACTGATGAAATTGCTGGTAAGTGATAATATTCACTACGATGTTTAAACTGGTGCTAAGTCTGTTAATTGAAATATAGTTGTATCTATTTATAGATATGTTTGTAAAAGAAACACTTCAAACAGAAGTTAAACAACAGAATGGTGAGTGTTCAGTTAATCTAGGAATCTATCAGGAAGGGGCTTACAACTATAAACTGATTACATATTAAACATATTTTGTCTAATTACAGAAAACCTCGTCACACAAATAGAAAACCAGAAAGTAACTGATGAAACAAGGACAGGTTTGTTACATTATAATCGAAAATTTATTCAGATTTTTTTGATCTTCTGAAAACATGTACAGTAGATACAATTTTACACCGCAATAGTAAAAACATGTAGTAGAAACTATTATTTATGGTTGGTTTTACAGAAATGGAAGTGGCCGATCGGAAGCGTTTTGTGAACAAAGATATTTGTGGTAAGACTGAAAATGTTGTTCTTTCATTATTTTTCACGATAATTACAAATCGTTTCGTTAATGAGAAATCCAAGGTACAATAAAGCCAGCTGGACCCGGTGATGTGGAACAATTGGTAACTTTGTCGAAATTCATCTGCTGTGTGGGAAATTTAAGGTTTTATAAAACCCAGATGTATTTATATGAAATTCTAGTTAGAACTGATCTACCAGATCAGTTCAAACTAGAATTTCATGAATTTCATGTGTTGTAATTTCATTAGAATAACATGAATATTGACCAGACTTGTCAATATTCATGTTATTCTATTCATGTATTCATTTGTAGAATCAGTTTTATTGGGTTCAAGTTTGCAGAAATTAGAAGAGAACAAACATTCGACAGAACTAGATAAAAGTAAGTGTAAACTTTCTTTGTCTCTAGAACTAAATTTACAGAGTATTTGATGACCATGAATTGAAGATGAAATTTATCGATGTCATCAGATTATCAGAGGCATCTGATTCAGAGCCGAGTTTTAAGTGGTGTTAAACTAAGAATGTTGCTAGGTGACAGTTTGTATCGATATGAATAATATTCAGACTGAGTTCATCGTAGATGATTAAAATCAGTTGTGTTTAAACGCCAAAAAGTTACCCAGTATCGTCAGTACAAAATCAATCATAGTTTGAAGAAACCGTGTTTTGATTGTCATGCATGTATCAAATGGGGTGGCTCCGAAAATATCCAAATCATGTCATCATAAGAGGCTAGCCGAGGGTGATTTCTGTCAAAATGCTCCATTTTGGGAAATTATTTTTTCATTAGTTTATTTCATTGTTCAACTATATTTTTAGGTATTTATGAAATAAGTCGAGATGTTTTAGGTAAGAACTAAATAATAGTAACAAACTATAAATACCGAGGTCTAGGGTCGAAAGCAGACGTTTTAAAAGAAATTATCAGCTGACAAATTTCAAATTACATTTTCTAGGAGTTTCTCGTTTCTTTCTGATTAGCCAGAAACTTGTTAGGTTGAATTTCATTCAGAAATTTGAATAGATTTGAATAGAAGTCTCGATGTCACCGGAAGCGAATGCCGTGTTGTAATCATGAATTATGTTCTTTTATTCAGAAATTAAATTGAAAATCGCAGTTTTTAAATCTATCAGAGGTAAGAGGTTTATGTATGGATTGCATCACAATCAGCAGGGTTTATTCCATCATTTTCCAAGATTCAACCTGAGCTCAATTTTTTCCTGGAACTCAATTTCTCATTTTTTTCATGATGATACATAGGCCTATTTACAAATATTTCTTAAAATTGCTCAATTTGTTTTCTGAGAACTCAATTTCAGTTCTGATGAAATTTTCCTAGTAATTTATCTTGACGAATCACTTTTAGAATTGTACGCTGGACGAGCTGAAAGATTTCAGAAAGAACTCAAAGAGAAACTGAAACAAGAGGAAAATAAAGAGAGAAAAAACGAGGAGGAATTGAACAGAATAATTCACAGTTCAGTTTGTCAGGCGTTTAAATATATCACTGATATGAATGAAAGTAAATATCGATTTTATATCTCAAAGTATAATGCACTTAACATGTCGCATATTATATGTAAATGAATGCACATGTCACATGTTCATGTAAATGAATGCACGTCATGTAACATGGTTCAAACATCTTTGATACATTTCAGAAACTCTGGTGGATAGTAATGTTGTACGATATGGAGGTTTGTATATAATTTACATGGTTCAATCACAAACCAGTTTTTAGCCCACTTGGGACTTTAGTCCCAGCGGACTATTGCGTTCACTTTTCGTCCGTCGTCCGTCCGTAGACGGAATCCAGTTATTTTGGGATGTTTTGAAGACGCTTCAAGGTAACGTCTTGATATTTGGGTTACACATGTATCTACCCTAGACACATCTTCAGCCCAAAAACTGGCCCTGTCAGATTCAAGATGGCCGGCTGGCAGCCATTGTTGTTCGCCAAAATTAGCACTTTTTACTTTTTGAGGGTAATTTTGAAGACGCTTTGATCAATTACATTGATCTTTCGGATATATGTGAATCCCCCGAGGGCCCATCAGCAAAAATTGGGTCGATCGGACTCAAGATGGCCGTCCTATGACCTTTTTTGTGCCCAAAATGTCAATTTTGGCCGGAATTCTGGGTCCTTTAGCTTCCTACTTGTTTGCCATTTCTCATTGCAATTTGTGATGGGTATTCTTTGGAAAGGGATGTTTTATACCTGAGATAGGTATTTTTGATCTGCCAATTATGACGCAATTGGCGGCCATCTTGGTGTCATCAGTACTCATTCGTAGGTGGGAAAAAGTTTTTCCACATTAAATTGATACCTTAGCATATTGTGTTACTATATTCAATTGGAAAGTTGTAGCCCATAACGTGTTCTATGATTTTGGTGAGTTTCAAGGTCATTGGTTTTTGTATGTGGCCACCAGGGGGCGTTGAATAATACAATAACTTAGTATCGCTATATTTTATTTGTACCGATGCAT
This sequence comes from Tubulanus polymorphus, assembly GCF_964204645.1. Classification (NCBI taxonomy): domain Eukaryota; kingdom Metazoa; phylum Nemertea; class Palaeonemertea; order Tubulaniformes; family Tubulanidae; genus Tubulanus; species Tubulanus polymorphus. The sequence continues at coordinate 21,994,787 of NC_134030.1, forward strand.
ATTTTGTTACCACAATCAATTGGAAAGTTGTAGCTTATGACATCATCTATGATTGTGGTGAGTTTTAAGGACATTATATATATAGTCACCAGGGGGCGTTGAATAGTAGAATAACTTAGTGTTTCCTTATAAGATTGGTACCTAGGCATATTTTGTTACCATGACCAATCGCAAAGTTGTAGTTCATGACATGTTCTATGATTGTGGTGAGTTTCAAGGTCATTGGGTTTTGCATATGGTCACCAGGGGGCGTTGAATAGTAGAATAGCTTAGTATTTCCTTATTATATTGGTGCCTAGACATATTTTGTTAGCATGATCAATTGCAAAGTTGTAGTTCATGACATAGATCATTGGGTTTTGCATATGGTCACCCGGGGCCGTTGAATAGTAGTCAGAATAACTTAGTATTTCCATATTAAATTGGTAACGAGGCATATTTTGTTTTCACAATCAATTACAAAATCGTAGATGCTGACATGTTCTATGATTGTGGTGGGTTTTAAGGTCATTGGTTTTTGTATATGGTCACCAGGGGGCGTTGAATATTGAAATTGTTAGATTGTTGAGCATTTGACACCACTTCCCAAGTAGGCATGGTGTCCCTGGACCCCTAGTTATCATGAATAATCTGTTTGATTTTCTATCTATTTATATTCCAGTGAGTCCAGAAGAGATAAGTGAGTTCTGATTGATATTTATAAATATTCTCAGTACAGTAGACTGCGCACTTGTCTTTGATTTCATGTTGTAATTCGTCATATTTACCTTTTTATAAGTTGCAGTGATTTTCTATATTGATAGATTCTAAACTTCGTGAATTAGCCGATAAAGAGTTTAAAGACAGAACAGGTACTGTACATATTACAAAGTGTGAAGACTCTTGAATGGATTGTTTTGATATCGGTTACCCTAGATCCGAGTGTCGTACATAGAAAGCAAGCTAACCAGTAGACCATAGACGTATAAACTAGTCTAGTTTATACGTCCATGAGTAGACCAATAGAACTAGTCCACTGGTTAATGTTTATACAGCTTGTCCTATATGCGGAACGCTGTGACCTTTTTTGAGCCCAAAAAGTTCATTTTCGCCCTGCATTCCGAGACCTGTAGCTTCCGAATGGTTTGCCATTTTTCATTGAAATTCGTTATGGATATTTTTAGAAGGGCTCTTAAACATATCAGATGGGCTGACGTTGAATAATGGAATTTAGTAATGTTTTAAATCTTATTGATGTTTATAATCAATGTTTATTACAGTCGGTAGATTTAAGGGAATAAAGACACCTGAAGAGATAGTGACTGTAACGCTGAATATACCGACACAACTCCGCACTGGTAAGTGACTACACTGAAACTGTATGTTGGAATTGGAATTCAATACAGTAAACTTAAAATTAGTCGAGAATCAGGAAAATCGGTTTATCACAAACTTAAGGAATCTTTATTTGAATTTAATCTAATTTGTAGACTTGTATTCAGCTGGACGAGATCCAGTTATTCTGCCGGATCGAGCAGGTATTGTATAAGTCCGTAAAAAACTTAAGATAACCAGTTTAATTCCATTCCATAATCATGCCGTTATCAAACGCCAACATATTTCAGGGAATAAATCCCGCAAATCTAAATTCAGTGGAAATACCATTCTTTATAATGCCTTGTACTTCATCGGTCCCAACTGTTGCATCATGAAGGACTTTCACTGTGAACAAAATTTGAGTTTTTTAAGAGCATTAGCCTGAAATATTCTGCAACTGATCATTGTCCCCGAAAGGACGATTAATTCTTCTAAGTTCTTGTAACGAATCGTTAAACTGCTCGTTATTAAAACCAGAAATCGCTCTTCCGTCATATACCTAATTGTTTGGTTAAGGCCCTGAAAATGGGGTTCTAACCATGGTTTACTGGTATTTTTAATGTCAAAATGCAAACTTAAAGCAACAACGGTTTTATAATGAAACCACACTCATTGAATGCTGTGTCTATGTTTGCTGTTTTTATGTGAATTTCAGTGGAATATTTCAAGGATGAATTCATTAGCGCAATACAATCTGATGAATCATTGAAAACTGCTACTCAAACTGCTTTAGATAACGGTAAGTTACATCTACAGTAAACTACATTTACATCTACAGTAAACTACATTTACATCTACAGTAAACTACATTTGCATCTACAGTAAACTACATTTAATACATCTACATCTACAATCAACAATTAGATACATTTATTCACTAAGATTGTCAATCATAGAAATTTGTTTGTGGTTTTTTAGAATCAAGTAAAATCAACGAATTGTTGAGGAAAGAAAAGTCGAATGGTAAAATTGTTTGATAAAATGCGGATAATTTGTTTGTTTTCACGAACCGAAAAATAATTCAAACGTTTTTCTTCTATTTCTTAGTTAATAGAATTTATGGTGAAGTGAAAAAGAGAATAGAATCAATGTCTACAGGTTTGTATTTTAATGATTTTCTATCAATTCTTGCATTTAAATGTCGGATATATTTCCTCGTGTTGAGGCTTCTTTTCATAAAGCATGTTATAATATATCATATTTTTCATAAACATATCATATCATATCATATACCACTATCATATACAATGTCATCAAGTACATATATAAAATACGTATATCACATATCATATCACGCCATACCACATCATTTATGCTTGTAAAATGTGATTTTGAAGGTGATGAGTTTTGTTTTACTTTTTATCACGAATTGATGCATTGCTTAATTTACGTTCTACTTCTATTTGTGATTTCAGAGGAATTAAATGAACAGGGAATCGTAGTTTATAGAAGTGAGTAAAAGTCAATTTGTCTGATTTGAATTCTAATCTGTTCATCAATTCCATAGTTTTCCTGTTCCATAGTTACCCTGATCCCATAAACTCCTCACAAGAGACTCCCAACACTAGAATCATAACCCCTCAGTTTTTTTAAATTCAGATCTAAATCAAATTAAGTAAGAATTTTATAGTAAAAGTGAACTGTATGAATTTATCTGTTTAGATCTAATTAATGTATATTTATTAGTTATTGTTGTTGTTCTGTTTTTCAGTAAAAGATGAAACAGCGAGTAAGTACTGATGACAACTTCCATGTTAAAATTTAGATAAAAATATATATTTGTCATCTCCTGTTTTGAATAGTAGTGGTTCTTATATAGCGCTAAATCCAGTGAAACCGTTTTACAGATGATGAAAATACTTCCTTCAAAAGGAAGGATTGTGAAAGGAGAACATTTTGGTGTTTATAGTATTATCCAAAACCTATGATATGAGTAATATGCATAAGTAGTTTTTAGTTTGTGGTTGCGGTTACATGAACTTTTGAACTTTATTGTACCATGTGTTTTGTACCACGTGTTCCTGGTTTATCTTTGTATGTGTGAATCCTTACTTATCAATAGAACGTCATATAGTAAACACGTAGTCTCAATATTTCTTCTTCCACGCCGTTTTGTGTTGCTTACAAGCTCTTTTACAACACATGTTTCTCTCTCCCTGCAGTAATCTATTGTGTTTATTCTGTTACAGTGAGTAACATCAAACCAATTATTGCAGACAGAATCCAAACGGAATTTAAAGGTGAATACATTGTGTTTACTGTTAGGTGTTTCAATTAACAAATTTAATCGGTACCGAGAGTAAGAATGGTGGTCGACAGGTCCCGAGTTAAGGGTGAAGGTCGACTGTATTTTGTTGGAGGATATTTGACGCTGTAGCAGCATAAATAGTTTACATCATCAGACGATATTTTAGTAGTTTCTAATGAGCATTGTATAATTACAGATTCACTAGTGACTGTTTTAGAAGAGAAATGTCAAAAGGCTATCAGTTTGTGGCCATCAAAACACTGGGAATACGATATATCTCGCGCGAGTAAGTTCATTGTGAAATCAGTTTGTGATTTATAATAGAATTCTATTGTATAAAAACTTGTCTATTGTTTATTACATATAGTGTCTGTACTCAGTGAATTTACCAGTAGAACTTTAAACACAAACACAGGTTATTGGAAACAAGTCAAAGAATGTTTCGGTAAATAATAAATTCTTGTTTCACTGCTGATTCTTTTTTGATGATCTGATTTGTAAGGATGACCAATAATTGTTTGTTCTGTTTGAATAGGAGATGAAATTAACAGTGAAACAAATACAACTGAACTGACAGAAATAGGTGAATATCAAATTAACATATTACATATTATTTCAAGATTAACAAAAATTATTTTGAAAATTATTTATATATTAATATATATATATATATATATATATATATATATATATATATATATATATATATATATATATATATATATTATTTATTTATTTATTATTCACTTGTTCGTTTATAGTTGATGAGTGTTCGGGTGAATGCATCAAAACAATGAGTGACAAATGGAATCCCGGTGAGTACCCCTCACCCCTCATATGGTGACTGATAAGGGCCATGAAAATATTTCCCGACAAAAAATGATTTTATCATGAAAAATAAGTTTCCATCGAAAAATATTCGTGAGTGAAAATAATTTCGTCACAAAAAAATTATTTTCCATCGAAAAATATTTTGTGAGTTAAAATAATTTCGTTGTGAAAAATATTTTGTGAGTAAAAATAATTTCGTTGTGAAAAATTAATTCCCATCAAAAAATATTCATAAGCGAAAATAATTTTCTTAATAATCGCCTCCAAAATATAGACGTGAGAAAAAATAATTCCGTTCTGAAAAATAAATCGCCTTCCTTCAAAATATATTCCGATGACAAGATATTTTTGCAGCGTAAAAATAATTGTGGGTTTTCCGCTAGTACGGAAGCCCCTAGGTGACATACGAGAAAACCTTTTCACAATTTCGACTTATTAAGTCGAATTTCGACATAATAAGTCGAATTTCGTGTTAATTAAGTCGAAATTCGACTTAATAAGTCGAATTTCGACAATTAACACGTTAATTAACACGAAATTCGACTTATTATCTCGAAATTCGACTTATTATGTCGAAATTCGACTTAATAAGTCGAAATTATGAAAAAAATTATATCATATGTCACCTAGGGGCTTCCGTACGCTAGTCACCTCTGATCTTATTTCATCTATGCTACTAGCCCTTAGTATAGTGGTACACACTGCGTACATAACATACTTGAACTACACGGGGGGGGGGGGGGGTATACCACAGGGCTCTCATTTACACATGAATCAGAGTACTTGGGTAGAGCTTTGATTTTTTTTTTAATCCTGAGATTTCGTGACGGCGAGTCCTTGTAACCTAAAGTAAGGAAGGGTGGGATGGTGGTGCTGTCATCGGGTCCATGTGAACACAAATTTGGGCAAAAAATATCAAAAATTGTGTACGGTCAAAATAAAAATTAGGGCTCTTGATTTTGGTTTCCTTCTCAGACCTCCTGTCCATCTAGAAATAAATATCTTTTGTCAATGTTATGGGCGCAGATCAAGGACCCAAATAACGGATACAAGAAGCCGTAGGGCTAGTAGCATAGATGAAATGTTAAGATCAGGTGAGAAAGTTCAATCGACCGCGTGCACCAGCGGAAAACCCACAATTATTTTTTACGCTGCAAAAATATTTTAGTCATCGGAATATATTTTGAAGGAAGGCGATTTTTCATAGCGGAATTATTTTTACTCAGCATATGTTTTGAAGGCGATTATTTTCATGAGAAAATTATTTTCGCTTATGAATATTTTTGATGGAAATTTAGTTTTCATGACGAAATCGTTTTTGTCAGGAAATATTTTCATGGCCCTTCCTTGTCAGCCACCATAGATACAAGTTGCTGTGCTGTAGCCGTAGGATCGAAAACTAAGACATCTTTTACTTGATGTCCCGTTCAACATACTTAACGGTACAAACACTGCTGCGCCGTAGTTGTAGCGCGATCAATATAAAGCGCGTGAAAACGGGAAAACCCGAAATTATTTTTACAGCAGTTATTTCTCGACAGAGAAAAATATTTCTATGGAAATATTTTTACACATAAAATATATTTTGAAGGTGATTCATTTTACACACCAAAATTATTTTCACTCACGAATATTTTTCGATGGAAATTTATTTTTGTTAGGAAATATTTTCATGGCCCTTATCAGCCACCATACCCTCATTAGTACCACTTATGAGTACCTCTCATGAGTACCACTCGTGAGTACCTCTCGTGAGTACCTCTCATGAGTTCCTCATCCATAATACTTCAGTTCAATTTGAGTACAGGCCTCAAATGCAAATCGTAATTTCAGTACCTGAGTACCATAAGCTATTGGACCTTGAGTGAGTACCATTTCTTGACTGTCGGAATATGTCAGTATGATTAGAGTACATGCAAATACAGTCACTCAACTGAGTATCCGGCCCCGGTTACATGAATTGTGTGTAAAGGCATTTAAATGATGCTATTCAGAGATCAAGTTGAAACAAACTGCAAAATGAACAAGGTTAAGTGACATAATTTCATGTTTTGTTGTTTGTAGGCGATTTTAAGAACCGCAACATGATTGTAGGGACAGGTAAATATTCCGTATATGAATCACCTAGGGCCGGTTCTATAGTAATCATTACAGTTAAAACCAGTCTAAGACGATTTCGGTTTTACAGCCGATCTAACAACTTAGAACCAGTCATGAGATTTAAGACAAATTTTGGATTCAATTTTCGATTATGGAGCCGGCCACTGGTTCAATGAAAAACCAATTTGAATTCATCATGAAAATCTGTTTGATTTTCTATCTATTTCAGCGAGTCCAAAAGAGATAAGTGAGTTCTGAGATGAGTAGAATTTATTTTCGATTTTCACTATTTTGATCTATAAAGTGATTGTTAGATGTGACAGGTACCGGTATCTGCGTGAACTGATGCTGACAATCACAAATAATTCATTGGATTCACAAGAGCAACAATCATTTTGGGTTCAGTGATAACTGGTTATTCATAATTGCTGCCCCATAAAACAATTCAATGCAATTTACTTCTTCAAATATTATACACAGAAAAAAATATCCCTAAAATAGAAACCAGTTGTCAATATCATCACATGGTGGACCTAAAACCTAGAGTCACACTTATCTGTTTATCTGACAGTTGTAGTCAGCGCTTGCCTCTGATTTCGTGGAACAATTGAATAATAGTGACTTCGAACTACAAGTCACACGAGTTTGTTTAAGTTAGTGAATTTCTATATTGATAGATTCTAAACTACATGAATTAGCTGATAAAGAGTTTGAAGATAGGAAATTAGGTACTGTACACATTACAAAGTGTAAAATTCAATAAAATGATTGTTAGATGTGACAGGTACCGCGGTATCTGCGTGAACTGATGCATAATTCAATGCGATTTACTTTTTCCAAATATTATATACGGAAAGAATATCACCAAAATAGAATAGAAACTAGTTGTCAATATCATCACAAGACCTGAAATCACACTTATCTGTTTTATCACATAGTTGTGCACAGCACGCTTGCCTCTGATTTTGTGGGACCAGTTAATAATTGTCATGATATAATTCGTCATATTTACCTGTTTATAAGTTGTTTGTGATGTCAGTTATTTTCTATATTGATAGATTCTAAACTACATGAATTAGCCGATAAAGAGTTTGAAGATAAGAAAGGTACTGTACACATTACAAAGTGTGAAATTCAACATGTTTTATGTTTTAAATCTTATTGATGTTTATTATCAATGTTTATTACAGTCGGTGAATTTAATCAAATAAAGACACCTGATGATCAAATAAAGACACAAGATGCATCATTCGAACGCGTAAAAACACCTGAAGAAATATTGCCTCTAACACTGATTATACCGGCACAACTCAGCACTGGTAAGTGACTACACTGAAACTGCATGTTTGAATTTTAATTCAATACAGTAAACTCTGTCTGAAATAACCTGTTAGTAATTCACCGAGTTGAGAATCAGGCTAATCGGTTTATGACACATTTCTCTATTTTTAAACTGTTTAATTTTTGTAGATCAGACTGATCCTTTTATCACAAAACATTACATTTTTTTAAAATGTTAAAATCCTATTCAATTTTTGTAGTGTTGGATTCAGCCAATCGACATCCAGATATTCTGTGGGATAAAGCAGGTATTATATAAGTCTGTAAAAAACTTAAGCTAACCTGTTTAATGTCACCGATCTCTTAACGTCAACATTTTTCAGAGAACAAATCCGGCAAATCTAAATTCAATGGAAATACCATTCTTTATGTATTTCATCGGTACCAAAAGTGGCATTTCGAAAGCCCTTTTACTGTGACCAGCTTCTTAGGAGCACTAGCCTGAAATATTCTGCGGCTGATCTTTGTCCCTGAAAGGACGATTAATTCTTCTAAGTTCTTGTTAAAAATCCTTAAACTGCTCGTTAGGAATACCAGGAAATGCTCTTCTATCATTCATCCTGAATTGAACATGATGTTCTAATCCCCTGCTTTACTGGTCTTTTCTATGTCCAGCGGAACTGAATGTCTTTAAGCAACAAAAGTTTAAAATTGAAACCACACTCAATGAATGTTATGTCTATGTTTCCTGTTTTTTATGTGAATTTCAGTGGAATATTTCAAGGAAGAATTCATTATTGCAATACAATCTGATGAATCATTGAAAACTGCTACTCGAACTGCTTTAGATAAAAGTAAGTTACATCTACAGTAAACTACATTTATATCTACAGTAAACTACATTTACATCTACAGTAAACTACATTTACATCTACAGTAAACTACATTTACATCTACAGTAAAAGACATTTAATACATCTACAATCAACAATTATATATTCATTCACTAAGATTGTCGATTCTTAAAATGTTTTTCCTTTTTTGAGACTCAAGCGAAATCAACAATTTGCTGAAGAGAGAAAACTGGAAAGGTAAATTGTTTGATGAAATGTGTGTAAAATGTTTATTTTTACGAATCAAAAATGAATGTTGTTTTAAGAACCGCAAATGACTTGTTTATTTCAATCATTGCAATGAATTCAAATTGACAGCTGATTTTACTGTGTAAAACAATTTAAAGATTTTCTTCTATTTTCAGTTAACAGAATTTATAATGATGTGAAATCCAGAATACAATCAATGTCTACAGGTTTGTAGTTCAAACGATTCACTATCAATTCTTGCATTAAATTGAAACCGTATCTTGTCGGGCAAGCGCCCTTTTGTGACCCATATCATATCATATCATTGTATCATAAATAATGCATCATATATCAGCCGGTATATACACTTGTATAACGGTGTATTCCCATTTCGCCGCTTATTTATTCCAATTTGGCCTTTTTCCCAATCCACCCCTTTCCCATTTTGCCCCTTTCCTATTTCGCCCCTTTGTTCACATTTTTGCCCCTTTTTGTACATTTTCAAAGAAGCTTAGTTAAATTTAAGCAATGTTACATGATTATGCTAATTGTGCCCTCAGTCATTTAGTTAATTTGAATATCAATCAATAACACAAAAAGGTCCAAGGTGGGAAGGGAGCAAAATAAGAAAATTGGCAGGGCCGAAAAAATGGGATGGGTGAAATAGAAAAAGGGGCCAATCGGGAAGGGGCGAAATTGGAACACATTTTATATCAAGTCAACACACTCGCACGCATGCACGCACACACGCACGCATGCACGCATGCATGCATGCGAATCCAGGTTAAAATGCCAGAAGTAAAAAATGCCAGAGGAAAAATCCCACCATAGGTAAAAATGCTAGAGGTAAAAATGCCAGACGGAAATATGAGGAAAATTAAGTGAAGAATTAACCAATATTGGACCTGATATTATATACACTAGATTTTACATAATGAATGCACAGTTTAGATATACATAACATATTCCTATGATAATAAAATTCAAAAAAATGAATGACAAATTTATGAAATAAAGAGAATCACAAATTTATGAAATAAAGTCTGACATAAGCAAGAAATTCATTGGAATCATTAATAATATTCTTATTTGGACGAGATGATATTAAGATACAACACATTTTTAGATCATTGGAAATTAGAAAATTAATGCGCATTTTCTTATATGATTGAAATCAAAAAGCAAAAATAGTCATGATATAACGCATTTCTAGATTAATGAATATTAACGAATTCAAATGAATGCACAGAGTTTACATATTGAATGCACAGTTCAGGTAAACCATATTTCTAGGCATAATGATAATTATTAATTAGGTAAGATAATTAAATTCAAAATTTTTAGATGAGTTAGTTTGCTTTTTTTCATAACATCAAAACAACAATTCGATGAATAGTTTTTAAGTTTTGATACACTTGTTTCTTATAATCATTGAATCAATTTAACCTTCTGGCATTATTTCCTCTGGCATTTTTACCTCTAGCATTTTTACACCCCTGACATTTTTACCTCTAGCATTTTTACTTCATTATTACAGCATTATTACCTTCAATTTTACTGCATTATTACCCCGTACATATCATTTATTTTTCATCACGGATTGATTTATTGCTGAATTTACATTTTATTTCTATTTGTGATTTCAGAGAAATTAAAGGAACGAGGAATCGTAGCTTATAGAAGTGAGTAGTTTGTTCATCAATTCCACAGTTTCGAGTTACCCTTAACCTATAAACTCCAAACACTAGACTCCTAACACTAAACTCCTAACACTAGACTCCTAACACTAAACTCCTAACACTAGACTCCTAACACTAGACTCCTAACACTAGACTCCTAGCACTAGACTCCTGACACTAGACTCCTAACACTAGACTACTAACACTAGACTTCTAACACTAGACTCCTAACACTAGACTCCTAACACTAGACTCCTAACACTAGACTCCTAACACTAGACTCCTAACACTAGACTTCTAACACTAGACTCCTAACACTAGACTACTAACACTAGACTCCTAACACAAGACTCCTAACACTAGACTCCTGACACTAGACTCCTAACACTAGACTCCTGACACTAGACTCCTAACACAAGACTCCTAACACTAGACTCCTACCACTAGACTCCTAACACCAGATTCCTGACACTAGACTCCTAACACTAGACTCCTAACACTAGACTCCTAACACTGGACTCCTAACACTAGACTCCTAACACTAGACTCCTACCACTAGACTCCTAACACCAGACTCCTGACACTAGACTCCTAACACTAAACTCCTAAGACTAGACTCCTAACACCAGACTCCTGACACTAGACTCCTAACACTAAACTCCTAACACTAGACTCCTAACACTAGACTCCTAACACTAAACTCCTAACACTAGACTCCTACCACTAGACTCCTTACACTAGACTCCTAACACTAGACTCCTAACACTAGACTCCTAACACTGGACTCCTAACACTAGACCCCTAACACCAGACCCCTAACACTAGACCCCTAACACTAGACCCCTAACACTAGACCCCTAACACTAGACTCCTAACACTAGACTCCTAACACTGAACTCCTAACACTAGACTCCTAACACTAGACTCCTAACACTAGACTCCTAACACTAGACTCCTAACACTAGACTACTAACACTAGACTCCTAACACTAGACTCCTAACACTAGACCCCTAACACTGAACTCCTAACATTAGACTCCTAACACTAGACTCCTAACACTAGACTCCTAACACTAGACTCCTAACACTAGACTCCTAACACTAGACTCCTGACACTAGATTCCTGACACTAGACTCATAACACTAGACTCCTAACACTAGACTCCTAACACTAGACTCCTAACACTAGACTACTAACACTAGACTTCTAACACTAGACTCCTAACACTAGACTCCTAACACTAGACTCCTAGCTCTAGACTCCTAACACTAGACTCCTAACACTAGACTCCTAACACTAGACTCCTAACACTAGACTCCTAACACTAGACTTCTAACACTAGACTCCTAACACTAGACCCCTAACACTGAACTCCTAACACTAGACTCCTAACACTAGACTCCTAACACTAGACTCCTAACACTAGACCCCTAACACTGAACTCCTAACACTAGACTCCTAGCTCTAGACTCCTAACACTAGACTCCTAACACTAGACTCCTAACACTAGACTCCTAACACTAGACTCCTAACACTAGACTTCTAACACTAGACCCCTAACACTAGACCCCTAACACTGAACTCCTAACACTAGACTCCTAGCTCTAGACTCCTAACACTAGACTCCTAACACTAGACTCCTAACACTAGACTACTAACACTAGACTTCTAACACTAGACTCCTAACACTAGACCCCTAACACTGAACTCCTAACACTAGACTCCTAACACTAGACTCCTAACACTAGACTTCTAACACTAGACTCCTAACACTAGACCCCTAACACTGAACTCCTAACACTAGACTCCTAACACTAGACTCCTAACACTAGACTCCTAACACTAGACTCCTAACACTAGACCCCTAACACTGAACTCCTAACACTAGACTCCTAGCTCTAGACTCCTAACAGTAGACTCCTAACACTAGACTCCTAACACTAGACTCCTAACACTAGACTCCTAACACTAGACTCCTAACACTAGACTCCTAACACTAGACTTCTAACACTAGACTCCTAGCTCTAGACTCCTAGCTCTAGACTCCTAACACTAGACTCCTAACACTAGACTCCTAACACTAGACTCCTAACACTAGACTCCAAACACAAGACTCCTAACACTAGACTCCTAACACTGAACTCCTAACACTAGACTCCTAACACTAGACTCCTAGCTCTAGACTCCTAACACTAGACTTCTAACACTAGACTCCTAACACTAGACTCCTAACACTAAAATCCTAACACTAGACTCCTAACACTAGACTCCTAACACTGAACTCCTAACACTAGACTCCTAACACTAGACTACTAACACTAGACTCCTAACACAAGACTCCTAACACTAGACTCCTGACACTAGACTCCTAACACTGAACTCCTAACACTAGACTCCTAACACTAGACTCCTAACACTAGACTCCTAACACAAGACTCCTAACACAAGACTCCTAACACTAGACTCCTGACACTAGACTCCTAACACAAGACTCCTAACACTAGACTCCTACCACTAGACTTCTAACACTAGACTCCTAACACAAAACTCCTGACACTAGACTCCTAACACTAAACTCCTAACACTAGACTCCTAGCTCTAGACTCCTAACACTGAACTCCTAACGCTAGACTCCTAACACTAGACTCCTGACACTAGACTCCTAACACAAGACTCCTAACACTAGACTCCTACCACTAGACTTCTAACACTAGACTCCTAACACAAAACTCCTGACACTAGACTCCTAACACTAAACTCCTAACACTAGACTCCTAGCTCTAGACTCCTGATACTAGACTCCTAACACTAGACTCCTAACACTTAACTCCTAACCCCAAGATCCTTTGCTGAGACTAAATTCAGCAATAAATAAAAATGATATTTATTTCTAAAAATCGCTTCACATCATGAAAATATCTCGAAGCTTTTAACCTGAAACATTGAAATGTTACAATATATCAAAAATATCAAATATTTTAAAAATAAGGTATAGAAATAAAGTAAAACATTGAATGACGATATAATGAAGAATGATTACAATAACTTAGGAAATAAAAAAATTGAGAATTGAATAAAACATCAACAGAAATAAATACTCATGTAACAGAAATATGTTTAAAGTATTTTTTGAAAGATGAGAAAAGTGTTTAGTTGTCATATTATTCGATGAATAATTAAGTTATAATGAGTTTTTTTTAGATTTAGATTTAAATCAAAAGATGTTAAAATTATATAGTTAAAGTGAACTGTATGAATTAACCTGTTTATATCTACTCAATGTTTATATATGAATCATTGTTTTTTCTGTTTTTCAGTAAAATATGAAAGAGCGAGTAAGTACTGATAACAACTTACACGTTAAAGTCTGTTTTGATATGTCCTGCTTTTAATAATACTGGTTCTTAATGGTAGCTTAACTGGTTCTTAAGTAGCTCTAAATCCAGTAAACTGCTCAAAGAGCTTTACACTGAAATGCTTCCTTAAGAAATAAACATTTTAAAAGCCGTCTGAATTTATTAATGGAAAGAACAGCCTGTGGGCTAGGCCCCCCTATCAATCTTCAATATTGTGGGTTGTTTAGAGCCTGTACAGTCAATATTCATTTTTCCGGTTTAACTCAATCCACTAAATTTGTAGATGTGAAAGAAGAACACGTTTCACTCTCCCTGCAGTAAATCTATTGTGTTTATTCTGTTTCAGTGAAACACATCAAACCAATAATTGCAAACAGGATCCCGGGATTTAAAGGTGAATACATTTTCTTGATCGGGAGACGTACAGGTGAAGGTCGACTGTTTTCTGTAGGAAGATATGTGACGCCATAGGCGAAGTATAGATATTTCACAATATCAGTCAATGTCACGGTAGTTTCTAATCAACATGTCTAATTATAGATTCACTAGTGACTATTTTAGAAGATAAATGTAAAAAGGCTAGCAGTACTGCGTTCTCAAAATACTGGAAGTATGATATATCTCGCGCATGTAAGTTTATCAGTTTTTTTATCTCTAATTGAATTCTATTTTCACTCCGATATGATATGTCGGGATACGCCCATAATACCTCCGCCCAATATACCTCCGTCCAAAATCCCACACCCGGAATCCCTCCACCCAGAATACCCTCATATGTGTCCAAAATACCTCCACCCATAATTAAAAGAAATACTATAATTCTATTATTTAGATGTATAAAGTACCACCAATATTGACTATTATACATGTATAGGATCATATATAATGTATTACGGTATATATAAGCCTATACTGAATAATAATTGAATAACAATTAATGACAATGTTCACTTCTAATTAGTAATGGCTGGGAAATTTACAAATCGACCCAATTTGAATAAACAACGAGATAGGGATTATAGAATATTAATTAGTTTATCTCGTGTCTTTAATCTGATACTAGATTTCTCTAGAAACAATTCAATATTTAGATTATAGAATATTAATTATTCCTCTAATCTAAGAAAACAATGTACTACATTTCGGTTTACACAATGAATTCAGTTTATTTCCATTTAACTGCAACAATGATCTTCGAACAATAAACTGAAATTAACATTATACTTTGTTAACTACTTTTAAACTACAGAACTTTGGTTTATTTGAATATGGCCTGTAAATTCAAACTTGGATGGGGACAAATTCTAAAAAATTATATTACTAATAGGTTCCTAATTTTTTTCCTTCAGGCATAAACCCATTAGATCTAGGGCCTGGAGGTATTTTGGAAACATATGAGGGTATTCTGGGCGGAGGGATTCTGGTTGTGGGATATTTGGGTGGAGGTATTTTGGGCGGAGGTATTATGACCCGGATTCGATATGTCACAAGTTATAATCATAAGTATTTACAATTTCATATCGAAATGTTCAAAATATTTCACATCACTTACTTCATGAAATACTTATTAACTATCAAAATATAACAATAACAATGTAATATGATTTTACTAAATATATTATCAATATGTGCTTTTATCGTAATCAACATGTCAGACTAGTCATTACGTATTCATAGTAATTAACTCTAGTCATTTCATCAATAATGAATTTGTGTCTCTCAAACATATCGTTAGTTTGTGATTCCTGTTGGCTACAACTTGTCTGACACCTCTCCCTCCATACACATGATTCTGTTTAATAAAGACTATGTAAAGTTATGATAATCATTCACATTGTGGGATGCAATACAGATAGTACATATAAGGTTTAACTGCCTGTTCCTGATGGATGGAGTTCTGTACCGCTGGTGTAAATGCTAGCCCCCCCCCGCCAGCCTGCCTGCCGATACAACAACCAGCCGGTTACACTATTGTATAAAAACTTGCCTATTGTCTATTACATATAGTGTCTGTACTCAGTGAATTAACCAGTAAAACTTTAAAGACAAACACAGGTTATTGGAAACAAGTCAAAGAATGTTTCGGTAAATGATAAATTCTTGTTTCTCTGAACGTTTTATTAAATGATCTGATTTTTATGTTTTGAATAATAATTGTTTGTTCTGTTTGAATAGGAGATGAAATTGACAGTGAAACAAATACAACTGAACTGACAGAAATAGGTGAATATCAATACAATAACAACACATTATTCAAATAAACAAAATGTGTTGTTGAATTCCAGAAGATGAAATTCATCAATGTTTTCAGATCTTTAGAGGCATCTGTTTTGATTCAGAGCCATGTTCTAAGTTTGAAAGTCACATTTTTTATCTCTGTGAATATTTATTTTATTTAATCATTTTTTTTCAGTTGATGAGTGTATGGGTAAATGTACTAAAACAATAAGGGATGAATGGAATGCTGGTGAGTACCCTTCATGAGTACCCTTCACGAGAACCATATATTACTAGTAGACTTAAAATGCAAGTCGTAATTTCAGTACCTGGGTACAAACTACTGGTAGTTAAGCCAGTAGTTTGTACCCAGATATGTGATCAGTGAAGTGAGTACAGATAGATATATATATATATATAGATAATAGATAATTTCATTGTCCACAAAAAAAATTTGCATTGAAAAAATTATTTTCAATAGTTATCAATATCACGATTCAATCGTGATATCACAATATCAATACAAGTGTTGTGATTAACAGATATATAGCAGCAGCAGCAGCAGCAGCAGCAGCCGCCGCACAAGGAAGGGCCAGTTTCACATCAATTTTACTTAATAAAAGTTGTCATAAGCAACTAATAGTTAATTTTCTTCGTGGGACTGACCCCAGTAAACATTCAATAGTATTCATACTCAATCTGATAATAGTGTATATTTAGGATACATTATCTATTGTCAACCTGACGACATAGTTTGCATAAATGGCGCAATAGAGGTATTCCAGGTTTCAAATAGTTGTTTTAGATTTTCAAGGCTTGAGATATTAAAAAAGTTACGCGGGAGTAGGTGATCTTTTACTTCCGCATGTGCGAGGCATTCTAGCAGGGCATGGCGTTAATCGCCTAAGATTTGCATATTGCACTCATCACATAGCCTTTTTTCCCCTTAAAATTCTGCGCCTATGATTACTGCATCTAATGCGAGCTAAGTTGACACGGAAGTTAGTCGGAAGGTTAGTTAGGTAGAATCCTTGCTCAAAGTAAAGTCACAGTCGTTGCGGAATTAATACAATTAAAACACCTTTTTGGATAAACTGTTCTTCTAATCTTCTTTTCCGACTGGTAGATAAATTCTAGGTATATTTTGATTGAGCCAGAATTCGGCCATGCCACAGCCTTCCAATATACGTTTCATGCTAAACAACCATATGTAATCATTACTCTCTCCTGCGACTGTACTAGACAGGGTTCTCTTATTTTCGGCGATAAGACTAGCCCAGTATTTCACCATTGTGGCTTTTACTTCGCATTCCAATCGGTTTCTACCATTCTCACCATATACCATATAATTCGTGGTAGAGCGGTTTAGTCGTAGTGTGCATTTACAAGAAGTTAGATGATTTTTTCAATACAGCTAATCCCCAAATTTCGCAAGCATATGATAAAATCGGTTTTACAAGTGCGTCAACAAGATGGAAAGACGCGTCGTCCCCAAACCTATTTCTTGTGGATTTTTCTAAAACGTGGAATTGAGCCTTTGCACCACTGTCGGCTTACGTTTTGCGGCATTTGACAAAAGTTCCAGTATGGTTAAATATAACGCCAAGGTCCTTAAACTGGTCGACTATTTCGATTTCACCATTTGCTAAGTGAAAATTGAGGAAATATGGAAGTCTTAGAATGCCGGTTCCAAGTCGAGGACACGGAAATTATTTAAATGTAATAAACATTCGTGTGATGTTGATATATAATCCATAACAAGCTTAACAGCTCCTTTTAAGCAGGTAAAATCACCACCAGTTGCTTTATCGTCTCCAACTCGACCATCAGCAATAGATAAGGCGTGATTCATTCTGTAACCATAATTATTGATACCACCAGTGTCACGGTTAAACATGTCCAAAATAGTATGCGCTCTGAGACGGTCGACAGCTTCATTCAGTTTGTCAAACAGACCTTCAACATTTAATTTATTGTCGCCATCGAGAAAAAGATATTGTAGTGTTCTTAAAAACATTAGTAACTATCTTCATCACTATGGAAAAAAAGGTATCGATCTTAATCATCAAACAAACCAGCATGGCCGTATATTCTTCAGGTTCGGGGCTGAAATAAACGCCGCAAATGATAACGTCTTGTTGCACAGTTGAATAATTTCTTAGCTAGTTTTACCCATAGACATGGGTCTCGGTTTTCAATATGAATTTAGCATATTCGTTCTTAACAAAGATTACGGTTCCGCCAGATCTGCGCACTACGGTTGTTTTAATCACGCGTTAAAGCCTAGTCTTTCCGCAAAATTTGACACCCAGGGTCCAGTTACAGTGATGAGTTAGAGTTAACTCTGAGTTAAGATTAGTTCATTTTCAATCAGTTAACTCTGGGTCAAATCTTAACTCAGAACTGTGGAACTGGGTCCAGTAATCCAGTGTTTTCCACCTTTGTTTCGGTTAACACATGAGTACCAAATAGAAACCCTCAACTGAGTACCCGGCCCTGGTACCTGAATTATGTAATTTCAATTCAGAGATCAAGTTTAACAAGCTGAACATTTAACCAGGTTGGATGACAAGTTTTCTGTGAACTTATATTTCATGTTTCAACATTTTAGACGATTTCAAAAACTCCAACGTGTTTATAGATGCAGGTAAATATTGTTTAGCTCTGATATTCAACCCAGTACTGCCCCCTGGTGACTGTATGAGATGTAACTATTCTGTTATTTGTATTGTAGCAGTGATTGTTGATGAGATAAAACGCGATTATTTTCAAACTCCCGAATTTAAAAGTAAGTTTCCAATAAAATCAAAACCTGTTTTAACAACCAGAACTCAAATATTAATATCTGTATGTATTGTATTATTATTTATAGGATCAGTTGAGACTGCATTGAATGAAGCTATCGAGAATTCAGGTAATTGAATATTCATCATAAGTTCGAATTCTGTGTTTGAATTGAGCTCAGTTTGACTGAAGGTGTATTGTTTTATTGTGCCGGCTTTCATTATGTTTACAGGGAAATCGAAACATAACAAAAAACCAGACTATGAAGCTGCAGGTTTGTAAAATATTTCTACAATCAAACAATAACATTTCCTCATTTGACTGATGTAGTTAAGATGTGATCACTCCCTGATGACCACTAGGATGTGGTTTCTTGTTTTCCCCTCAGAATTATATCTTATCATTTCAGAGAGGTGGATAGCTGATGAAATGAAAGGTAAATTGACTGATAAAAAAATAAGTTTCATTCAGAGTTGAACAGTTTGTGAGGTTTTTCTATTTTTCATTTTACCAATTTTTAATTACAGATTTCAAAGTTCCACTACCTGATATTTTTGGTATGTAATATTGTTACCTCTCAGTGGCGGCTACGAACTGAAATATTCAACTAATCGATCAATTGAGTAAAAATTATGTTGATTTTTTTTAGAGCTCAATGACTATGCTAAATGGGCAGAGAAACACGGTAAAATGAAGATGGAAATGTATGGATAAAATTCAGTCATCAATTTTGTAAATATTTTGTGAAGTTAATTAATTTATATTTCAGTCGGTAATAATTCCACATATTTGTTGAACAAGATACGTGCTATGAAGGATAAAGGTAATTAAAAGTGACTTAAACATAAACATCTTACTGGCCATAATACTGACCATTACTAAAAATACATTTGTCAATACTAAATCATACTTACTTAATATTAACTAAATTTTGACTCAATACTAACTTAATACTAACAATACTGACTCATACTAACTTAACACTAACTAAAATGTTGACTCAATACTAACTTA
Organism: Tubulanus polymorphus; assembly: GCF_964204645.1. NCBI lineage: Eukaryota > Metazoa > Nemertea > Palaeonemertea > Tubulaniformes > Tubulanidae > Tubulanus > Tubulanus polymorphus. The sequence continues at coordinate 22,014,736 of NC_134030.1, forward strand.
ATACTGACAATACTGACTCAATGCGGACTCAATAAGACTTACAACTGACTCAAAACTAACTCAATACTGACTTGATACTGACTCAATGTTGATTCAATGTTAACCAATACCGACTCAATACTGACTCAATACCGACTCAATACTGACGAACAATACCGACTCAATACCGACCACTCAATACCGACTCAATACTGATTCAATACTTAATACTCAACACTGATACAATACTTATAGGAACCATCTGTGATGTCTATTTGAGCTTCCTTTTAAAAATATGAAGTTGATTCAATATTATGAATGAATTATGAATGTATTCCTGATTGTGAATTTCATTTTATTTTCAAGCGATTTGAAAAAGAAAGGTTTCCTGGTAAATGAAATGAGTAAGTAAATTATGAAGCCGTTACTTTCTGATTAAGACCAAGCTCGAGTGATGAAATAGTCTGAGATAAATCGTCGAAATTGAGATGAAATTTAGTTTCATTTTCGTTTATGAGAAATCTGAAGTATGATTAAACCGGTTTAATCTGGATAACTGATGGGATGAAATTCATCTGGTTTATGAAATTCAGATTTAAAATCGTATTGTTTGATAAAGAGCAGTAATTGAATCAAATCTTGATCTTGATCTTGATCTTGATTCAATAAGTTTGTTCTGTATTTAATGTTCTAATCTCTACTGAACAGAATCATCAACAATGTTTGATAATATGATATGAAATCACTCACTAAGAACAAAAAGAGTGCGAAACATTCCTTCAGATAATATTCATTAACCATTTAGACTATATCCTAATAGACATCTTCAGGAATACTGTATTCCTTGAGCTAGTGTAGTTTATTCAACGTTTCGACTATATCCTAATAGACATCTTCAGGAATACTGTATTCCTTGAGCTAGTGTAGTTTATTCAACGTTTCGACTATATCCTAATAGACATCTTCAGGAATACTGTATTCCTTGAGCTAGTGTAGTTTATGCAACGTTTCGACTATATCCTAATAGTCATCTTCATGAATACTGTATTCCTTGAGCTAGTGTAGTTTATTCAACGTTGCGACTATTTCGTAATAGTCATCTTCAGCAATACCGGAGTGTACTAATAAAATCATTAGGTATTATCTATACAGCCCAGAACAAATGGACCAATTAAGTAATAAGATGTGACACAAAAAATGTCAGTGCGTTTCATAAAATGCATAACCTCTGTAAAGTCAGCTAATTATAGTTTTACTGCATGTGAATTGAAATTGGTACAATGATCAAAAATATCATAGCTTTTGATTATTGTTTGCGATATTGATAAAATAAAAATGGATATAGGGACCGAAATTAAAGACTGTATGAGACATTTTTGTGATAACAATAATAAAAGTCTGATTAATCATTTCTAACAGATCTTCCTTCGATGTGTCTGCTATTTCTAGCACCGCAGAACTGATCTCTTTCCCGCATGGCATTCATCGATCTACCGATCTATGTTTTCGGTAGATCATTAAACGTCAGTTCATTCATTCCTTCGTCGGAGATCTCATAAATATGTATGTGGTGTAAGAAACACTTTGGACTTAATAAAACACCCAGAAAAAATCAAAGATAATTCTAACTGAATCAGGGGTGGAATTAGTTGAGGTATTATTAACGATTGTCACTGTTAACAGTAAAGCCGTAATTAGTTGAATTTTCAAGAGGTTGTGCATTTTATGAAACAGACTGTAGCGGGTTATATATAGTTGTATAAAAACAGTTACAAGCTGAACACATCTAAAACAGAGTAAACTCTAGGGGCTACTGATAAAGTATTGTGAATATAAGTTAAAGTTGACGGGTATCTACATTTAGGGAGTGTGCAGTTGTATTTGGTGTTTGGTTTATATTGTACATGTATTTATTTATAGAAGTTACTCGTCCGAGTAATGAAACTGCTGCTAGTGATGGTCAAAGTGCTGCTGATGATAGTCACACAAGTGATACCGTACCGAGTGGTGATCGTGAGTGGGGTGATATCGGTACACAAGTCTAGTTCCTACCCGTCGTTCCCCATAAGGGTTGATTTGACACTAAAATCAGTTGTTGCATTGCAAGACATTGCATGGACAGTTTCTCACCAAACGCTGTAGGGAACCCGAAACAACGACTGGTATTCAGACTAGTACACATGATTATAACCGCCAGTCTCTAGTGGTGGAACTGGGTCTGGGTGGAACTGTGTCTAACTCACAACTGTGGAACTGTGTTTTGTATCACGCTATTATCAAGATGTTTGTTAATCTCTTTTTGGGCTCGAATCATTAGAGATTTTATACGAAAAGAAAAAGAAAAAAGATATGAACACAGTTTCTAATAAAATGTTTATCTTTGTTATTCGGTTGTATGTAATTTCTGCGCTATTTAATTACTGTAGATCATTGATTAATTATTGCTGAAACGATTAATTGTAATTACATTAGTTAATCAAATAAATATGTTTTGCTTTTACTAAAATATACAGTGTAACTGAAGTAGATGAAATACAGTGTAACTGATGTATAGTGTAGCTGAAATACAGTGTTACTGAATGAATGTAGTATTTTATTGTACCGTAGTTGTAACTTTATCCAGCAAAAATAAATTGTAAACGAAATTGCTTTTTGCTAAATCATCAGCGGTTGTTCTTGGGGAATATTAGGCCTACATTGTAGTCAAACTTACGCTGTATAACTGTATTATGATACAATGTAACTGGTTTACTGTTTTACTATACATAAAATATTATGTTTTAAGTTAAAAACTGTAAAAATGCATCACTGATTGATTTGATAAGTTACTGATTCCATAAATTACTGCATTACTGAATACAGTTTCTAATAAAATATTTATCTTTGTTATTCGGTTGTATGTAATTTCTGCGCTATTTAATTACTGTAGATCATTGATTGATTATTGCTGAAACAACTAATTATAATAACATAAGTTAATCATAAAATATATTTTTTGCTTTCATAAACTCTCATAAAATACTGATTATATATTTCTCGTTTTTCGGCGTCGTATCTGTTTTTTTTTTCGCTAGCGAGAAAACTTCTCTTTGTTTTGCTGAAATCTGTGAAGGTTCACATTTGATTGTTTGACTTTTATCAGTCAAAATACTGAAATGTGCTAAAATATACAGTGTAACTGAAGTAGATGAAATACAGTGTAACTGATCTAAAGTGTAGCTGAAATACAGTGTAACTGAATGATTGCAGTATTGTACCGTAGTTGTAACTATATCGAGCAGAAATAAATTGTAAACGAAATTGCTTTTTGCTAAATCATCAGCGGTTGTTCTTGGGGAATATTAGGCCTACATTGTAGTCCAACTTACGCTGTATAACTGTATTATGATACAATGTAACTGGTTTACTGTTTTACTATATATAAAATATGTTTTAAGTTAAAAACTGTAAAAATGCATCACTGATTGACTGAAGTATTATCATTGAAAAATTGTGATAAGTTTTATTTCATTTGAAAAAGTTTTGTAAAAACGTGACATTTTATGAAACCATTGATGCGGTTTATAAGATCAGCTACTTGCGGACTCCTGGTAAAACTTTGTGCCGTGTTTTTTGCAAGAAATTTTATTCGCTTAAATAAAAGAATTTATCTTTAAAAATAAAGTCATTGTTTTCTTTTCTATCAACTCAACTGCAGCCTGAGTAGAACCGGCCCCGGGTCGGATGAGGTTGACGCTTGGTCATGTCCAGTCTTACCAATAGCTTCCCGTTAACCCCAACTCTAGCCGAATAGGACTCGAACCTAAAATCTTCAGCGTGCCAGCCGAGCACGCTAACCACTAGACCATACACCAGTAGTTTGTAAGTGCGTGTCTGGTCAGGTGTGGTGAACATTTATCCGTGGTGACTATCAGTCGGGTGTGTGGTGACTGGTGACCATTCAGGTGCGGTGACTGTCGAGTCAGATGTGGAGACACTATTCACTAACAGTGCCCGCTCTATCATTCTGTGTTACAGTTACAGCAGTTTCAATGCAATTGTCAGCAATTTCTAAGGAAGTCGTTTTGTCCAGCAGCTCCTAAAAGTTGCCTCTTTTTCCATAGATGAAGTAGTCAAAATTACACCTTGTATCCATCTCTGAGACTTCTGCCTTCCCGACATCGTGAATGTATTTTGCAATCTCTCGGAATTGATATCTTTTATTGTATTTCATTAAGATTTTCTAATTGATATCTAAAAGTTTGATAATTTTTGATTTTTCAGTTTCTAAAAATGTATACCTTATTTTGAGTGGAATGGATTGATTTTAGTAGAGACCCGCAGTTTATGGAGCGTAGATGGATTATAAAAGTAATAGTTCATTGACTCCATCCATCCAATAGGTGTAACATGCGATACATTGTTAAACCATTCTTGTCGTACGTGGCGTTGACCTCTTTTACCCGACTGGTATTTCTTCACACCTAAAGGTGCTCGCGCATGTCTCCCGTTATATCAAACGAGCACCTATACCTCTTGTGAAATAGTCATGAAATTCAACGAAAAGCTTAAGATGTAACTGATTAAAGGTGAGTTTGTTGAAGTATTTAACTCCACTCCAGTCGGATCTGTTCAACTCGGAGATAACCGTTCAACTCAGAGATAACCGTTCAACTCGGAGATAACCGATCAACTCGGAGATAACCGATCAACTCGGAGATAACCGTTCAACTCAGAGATAACCGTTCAACTCGGGGATAACCGTTCAACTCGGATGTTGAAATATGTTTTTGCGGCATTATTTAAGAAATACATATCATTCAACTCGGATATCCCTCATCAAGTCGGACACGTTTTTTTGCGGTTCCAAAAGATCCGACTTGAGCGGAGTCTACTGTATTCAAGAATAAGAGTCAAACTCATACAGGCCTATATGCCACAATTTCATCTTTCAATTTTCTGACCAAAATTCTAAAATTCTAGTGAAACTTTTGACGATTTTAAAACATTTTCTGAAAGCGGTGAAAATTCTGCATTTTGTACAAAAAAATTTAGAAAGCAGTCACTATTTAATGTGCCCCTTGACTTTGGACCCCGGGGCTGATATTAAGGTCATACAATTATTGAAGGACGACCAGTGATTTAAACACCTTTCGCTTCCTGCTCAACGCTCGAATATATTGAATGTATCACCGGCGCTGATCATCAAAATCTTATCTTTAACTTCCTCAATTATCAGACCAAGTGGAACTCGATTATTTTCCTTTATTCTGTACTCTGTATCACAATGATGAACACACGTTCGTTCTTGATAATATACACGATTTTATTACAACTTGGAAACTTAAACAGCGCAGAAACATCTGGAAATAAGACGCATAATTCAAGTAAGTCACTCGAATCAATGATAGCTTTTCTGTTGTGTCGATTTCATAGATTTCTGTCGATGATAATTCATGCACCTGAGGTATTACGCGCGTGACGTCACAGATAGTTTCACCGTCGGTGTTTGAGACTCCCGTACATAGGTCTAGCTATACTAACAAATAGGGGATTTATCAAGGGCCTGTCATGTAAATAAATTACCAAGAATCTAAGATGTTGCAGGCCCGTATGCTGCCTTTCTTTGTTGTGGGTAGTTCTCGAGTACTGTATAGGAGGGGAGTGTTTTGTGGGGATTCCCCAAGAAAACTTTGATCACTAAAGTCGTCAGTTTGAATTCATTACGTGGCTAATTTATGTATAACTTTAAACAAACGACTGTGGAGGACGATACGTGATGGGAAATGTAGTCTAAAAATTCGGAACTAGAGATTTTGCTGGGGGGAGGGGGTCACGTGGTGGAAAAAGGACCTAAATAGATTATTCGAAGTTTGTGCGTTTTACTGTTTCATAGACTATTCATATTTATTCATTCGTTTTCAGTGATTTATCCAAAACCTGTTCCCGATGGAAAACCCGATATTAAAAGAGAAGGACAATCGATTGAATATATTTGTAAAACACGTGTTAAATATCCTACAGTTATATTCCAACAGAAGAGAAGAGATTCAGAACAATGGGAAACAATTCCAGACGAACTGATTCGTATAACTAGAAATGTGAAACATATTACTTCTGCTTCACTAGAATTCAAAGCAGATTTCAAACTGCACAATGGAACAACATTTAGATGTCTCGTTCTTAAGGAAGGCCAAACAGATTTTGATTATCTTCAGTTTGATCTAATCGTAGTTCATCGAACTGGTAAGTAACAGTTTTAAAATGTGAACCTTCCCAGTCTGGAATCCTGCTACTAAATAAACATCGAATCTATCAAAACGAATTAATATTGAAACACAGCGTCTCTGTTACTTTTAAATTACTTCGCAGTCGATTGCATGAATTTATAGTTTAGCAGCTACGTATCAAAAGTGCGTTTATTGTAGCGTATGACATGTACATTTTCATGCATTCTAGAATTTATAGAAATAATTCTCAATAAGACGGCCATACGACTCAGCGTGAAATTCATATTTCTGTTTAACGGATATATAGCCGACAGTTTAATTTGTTGTAGCTTCCTCTTTCATATACCCGTCATTTGTTCATCCATCTCTAATCTCCATACAAACATATCTTCTTGTGTCAACTACTAATTTCAAGGTCGCTTGATGAGTTGTTGATTTTACATTATGTTTATTTGATATCTAAAAACCTGAATTTCTTCATTTAAAAAGTAAAAAATTGTCGCCCTCGTCACTTTTGGAATTGGGAATAAGGCTTTTTATTTATGTCTTTTTATTTCAAAAGGGATGTAAAAATAATAAGTATCGGCCGTTCTTGTCACTTTCCCAAAAAGGGGTCGATGAGAAACAACCATATTTATTTGCGTGGCCTTAATGCACGCGTCAGTAAACTAACCAAACACAACCCAACCACAAACAGTCTAAGTTACTTTCTACAGGTAATTGTTTTTCTCATTTCAGATTTGAATCAAATCCCGGCGACGGAAATCAGTAAATCAGGGTCAGTATCTATTTCACTTAGCGCACTACATAAATCATATTCTATATGTAAATCATTTCTTTGTTGTCGATGCTTTTTGTGAAATAATTATGAATTGATATCTCACTCATCTCATTGGCTTCCGATTAACAGTTCACCTATCATTATTCATCTCAATTTTCACATTTTGCCACAAAAGGTAACAGTAAGGGCAATTGCAAAATATGTGACCTCGATATCGCTACCACGAGCCCTGCCTTTTCACATCTGGGCCCAGTTGCACAGTCTTGGCTCAAGTCCAAAAGTAGTCTTAAATCTTAAGACTAGTCTTAATTTCTTAGATTAGCTATAGAACTAAGTTGGTCTTAGACTGGTCTTAAGTCTAAGCCATGACTTTGCAACCGGCCTCTGTTCTGCTGATTTATCTTAATTGTAAATTTCGTCCTTTTCATTCAGAGTTCGTCTGCTTACTGCTGAAAATGTGGCCTCGAAAAACAAGGTCATTATAAATTTAAGTAATAATCAAACTAACTTGTCAAATATAGTCCCCGGATCCCAGACACAGAGTCGAATTAAACCCACTGAACTGTGAACCTTGATTTAGGATATAAAAGCGAATTGAATTTTATGATATAAACTGAATGATTAATTGATTGATATTTGCAGCTTGTGTTGAGGTTTGATTCTATTCTGTTTGTTTCTAGTTTATACCCGCGAATTGTCATCCGGTATATTCTACATCCTTCGAGTTTTCCTTTTTTTCTTTCTCTGACCAAATCGGTTTACAGACTGGACTGGACCACAAACCTGACTGGACCATGATGATAATCTACATCGCTTGTGGAGCTATCGGTTTCCTCCTCGTCATCGTTATCATCGTTGTCATCGTCGTTTGCAGGTTTGTACTCAATAATCTCAGGCAGATTTCATATCTAAGATAATCCCCCTATGACGTCATATTAAAACGTGAAATAATTTGATAAATCAGTGACGTTTCCCAAAAAGATGTCTTCATTCGTAAATTTGTATCTACCCATGCGCCGATTACTGGCTGAGTCAATCCCAAATCAGCAGGAATAATTCAATATCATGACCGAAATATCCGAAATCTAAAATCTCTTCACCGCTTAAATAACCCATGTTTCAGACGCAGGCGATTGCCGGGTGAAGGTCGTGTGGAGGTTGCGACACCGCAGGTACTCGACGTCTATGACGAGTTGTATGATGACATAGATTCTGTTACTGTGACTGACAAACTGCACACCAGCGATCAGAAAGTTACTACAGATCCGTACGTGAATATTGAGGCCGGGAACGGCAAAGACACAACTCCGTACATGGATATGGCAGCCGCGAAGGGTAAAGACACAGCTTCATATATAGATATGGAAGCCGGGAAGGGCAAAGACACAACTCCTTATATGGATATGGGACCCGGGATAGAAGAGGATACGTACAGGAGTACGGAAACCGGGAAGGACAAACACACAACTCCTTACACGAATACCGGAGCCGAGAAGGACAAAGATAGACATAGTTACGTGAATACCGAAGCCGGAAAGGCGCGCCATTTGAAGAAAGATACTGATGAACCCGTGAAAGATGATGTTGAACTTTATTCTTACGCTACTGTTCAATATACTCGCAATAGGCGTTAGAGGGCGCCATTGAGCAAACGACTACTGATTATACATATGCAAAACATAAGGCTAGAAACGATTGATTATTTTTCATAATCTGCTGAGCTCAAAAGTTGAATCAGCTGCATGCATACATTATTTCTTTCTAAAAATAACAGACCCGACAGTTTTAGTAATGAACTGACTACATATCTTATTCTAGTTCACAAAAATGTTCGGGTCGACTAGGAGAAACAGTTAGGTATGATTCACTAGCCTAAGTTTTAAGTTTTTGATATACACGGCATTTGTAGATTAGACTAAGAAACATCAATCCACTTCAACAATCATTCAAATTCCACTTTTAGCAAAATCCACATGGAGAATGCTTCAGTTTACAGGGCAGTATATATTTTATGATATTCAGCTTCCAATGGCCTATAGTTCGTAGACTCTTATGAGGAGTTTTAAGTGCCAAATTGACTTGTCAATCATCTTCAGGGGCGGATCCAAGTAAGGCCGAAACCGCCTCCCCTTATCTCTTTTGCCAAGAAAATATTTTCACAACATGGATAAGGAATGTAACAAATATAGTAGAAAGTCTTTGTCATTCATTTTGTTCTTGATTTACTCTAGATGCCCCCAGAAAATGATCAATTCCTGATTCCCCTAAAAAGATATATAAAATATGGTATAAAATCCGTCAGTCTTATTCTTTTCTTGATGATTTCTTTTCTTTTTTCCTCTTTTACTACTTCGGTCAAACAAGATACATTACACGATGGTGAAAGCTTTCCTAAAATAGATGTGTTTTAAGATTTCATTTAGAAGTATCGACAGGACGAGGATTCCGGAATACTGGACGGTAAAACATTCCATATTGCTGGGACAGTGAACTTCAAAACTCTATTGCCAAATGAACTTCTTGGAGACAGGTTTGACTAGACCTGTTTGTATCTTGAATGGAACAGAGAACCACGTGGAACATGTAAGACCCTTCAAAGTCGATACCTTGTTTCTCATCAAATCGCGAAGCCGCCCACGTCACTCCCGAAAGCCCAAATAGAATGATAATAATAAAGTTCGAAACCCGCATCAGATTGTTTACGGTCGTTTTTTTCTTTTTAGAATAAAAAACACGTGACGCGCGCGCATGATGACGCGTTGTACGGTCGTCTTTTTATATATGTCGCTTTTTATCGATAATCAGTATTGTGTATTAGTAAGATGATATTCCTCAATCTCAGATTTCACCAAAACCTTCTTTACACTAGGATCGGGGGTCACTGTGGAAACAACTATACTGCCAGGACTGGTGGGTGAACCACTACCAGGTCTAGATGAACCGCTGCTAGGACTGGGTGAACCACTGCCAGGACTGGATGAACCACTGCCAGGACTAGGTGAACCACTGCCAGGACTGGGTGAACCACTATCAGGACTGGATGAACCACTGCCAGGACTGGATGAACCACTGCCAGGACTAGGTGAACCACTGCTAGGACTGGATGAACCGCTGCCAGGACTGGATGAACCACTGCCAGGACTGGGTGAACCACTACCAGGACTGGATGAACCACTACCAGGACTGGAGGAACCACTACCAGGACTGGGTGAACCACTACCAGGACTGGGTGAACCGCTGCAAGGACTGGGTGAACCGCTGCCAGGACTGGGTGAACCACTACCAGGACTGGGTGAACCACTGCCAGGACTGGGTGAACTACTACCAGGACTGGGTGAACCGCTGCCAGGACTGGGTGAACCACTACCAGGACTAGGTGAACCACTGCCAGGACTGGGTGAACCACTACCAGGACTGGGTGAAGGTGTAGATGGGACAATGAGTCAGTCATTGACTACGCTTATCTCCTTTACCTATTTAGGTCTTTCACAAGATTGCGTCAATTTTTTTTTCAACGACGCGATTGAATTCGTAAACGACACTATCTAATTCGTTCGTATACTCCTAATGATAACCAGGGAAGTTCATTCCCGACTACCTGTGATATTAACCAATGCACGTAGCAAGTTGTAACGTACAAAATAGGCAGAAATCTACGTGTTTTTATAATGGCAATAATTGAAACGTATTCTAGTGAGTAAGAGATTAAACTGGAGGGAAACGGTAAGTAAAACATCTGCGAAGATACTTATATATTTAAAATCTTAAGTAACATTTGAAAGTGAAAGTACGATTTTACAAATGTGCATTCGTATATGTTAAACTATCTCCCACCGGCAGGGATTGAAACTTGTGTCGAATCCCTGTCGAGGGGAGGAAGGTGACGGGATAGGGGTGACTGCAGCCTACTACCATTACTACTTTACACAGCGCCAATCATATTCAATAAGGTGACTTGTGTTGTTTGGGTGATGATAAAGAAGGAAAAAGATAAGAATAGTAAAACTGGTACAATTTGCTGACCTTTAGATAGGAATGAATCAGTATATTGATAAACTTATGTCATATCAAACCTGGGCCTTTCATTAAACTATTAGAGGATGGAGCTAGAAATATCTGATTTGAAAAAAAAACGAGGGATCTGACAAGAAATAGAGTTTAGTAGCAAATTGAAGTAAGCGTAAGATTTTATAGTGGAAAGAGAATATACTGTAGATAAAATAACAACTTTTGTGAAAAAGTGAAATCGAAAGTATTTATTTTTGTCTTGTTATTTGGGTTATTATCATATTATACATAGTTTTTTATCGGTCGCAAATTTAAAGTCGATTAAAGCGTTTCTATATAAACACATACATGAGACGTGTGAGAAGAGCGCGCAGTTTACTCTACATAACATTAGATTCCAATGATACCAAGTATCCAAACATATATTTCAAGGTGACACGTTAACGCCTTGAAGATGAACAACTGGATCCGTTTGTTAATTCTACTGCTGGAAATCTCGTTCAATTCAGAAGCTGCATCGATACGAAATAAGAGAAATACTGGTGAGTTAAAATGATGAACTACTTTTAAACTGCAGCGTCCGTTTTTATAGACTGGTATTTCAGCACCTGATGGAGTTGTATTGGACAGTGTGAATGTATTACCGGGTACAAGAATATTACGTATATTGTGTATTTGATATTTCAGCACCTGATGGAGTTGTACTGGACAGTGTGAATGTATTACCGGGTACAAGAATATTACGTATATTGTATATTCGATATTTCAGCACCTGATGGAGTTGTACTGAACAGTGTCAATGTATTACCGGGTACAAATATATTACTGTCGCAGGAAGGTAAAACTGTTAGTATTACCTGTAAACAGAGCAGCTCTACAGCGACTGGTGTAGAATTCCAGCTACAAGTGTATCATGGAGGGACCTGGACTGCATTACCTACAGCATCAGCACCAGTTTGGGATATTGTACTTGACGCTGGAAACATCTATAAATGTGTGGCCACTAACTCGGCAGGAATAAAGGGAAGTCACATCTATGAATCAGATGTGATCAGTGAGTATGGTGACAATTTGAACTCTAAGAATCGGCTTGTCACGTGATAATTTATTTCTCCTCTGCAACTGAACCTAATTTCAATATTGCTGGGATAGGCTGAAAATAAGCCATGATTATAATTTCCCACAATCAGTTCAGAAAATGGCGAATAGATCGTGACGTAATTGAATATATGTTTGATCTTCGTTTCGGCGTTAAATTCATTGTCATCTTCAGACAAATTCAAACGTTGACTCTACAAGAACTTATCGTCTTTTCTGAACTGATTGACAGATCTCTGCTACTGACTCGGATGACAATTACTAAACCAGTAGCCTTCATACATTTACTGTTCGTTGTCGGTTGTCTGACAATACATGTATTTTTGTGCCAAATTCCAACGCTCTTATTCTCTGTGGAAACAAGTCCGCATATCCTTTCATTCAGCACTTATCAAATAATGCTGGGAAAAATAGAAGAAAAGTTTCCTGTGCACTTGGTATTTTTTTGTATATAATTTGTATTGTAGGTATAAAGATAAATGAAAACCCGTGTAAACTGCATGAATTCCAATCACTGGCTTGTACTTGTAAAGCCACTAGTAAGATCGGTAATCCAAACATCAAAGTAAAATGGTATGCTGATGGATTTGCTGAAGGTTCAACGGATATTGATGAGATCCCCGATCAAGGCGTAAATACTCCGGTGAAAGATGGAGTTATCAACAGGAATCAGATGCGGTTTAATTTAATGCTGTACGCATTATTGATTCAATGTCGGTTATGGAAGTATAATGGGATAGAGTTGCCGAAACTAACACTTCAAGAACAAATACTACATCAAACTCCAATGAACGTTACGTGTAAGTTGTATAATATTTTCATAAGAGAATTTTCATACGATATCAGAGTGACAATAATGCATGTTACATCGTTTATTCTATTGGTAACTGCCCATAGTTGGAGATTTAAGAGTTACTATTTCATAACGACTGGTGATAATGCTTATGAAATGTTTTCAAATTCTTTCGTTTTAATATTTGGTCCCAAGAAGGTATTTCGAGTACCGAAGCGAATTGTTAATAATAACATTAAAAGGACTAGAATATGATTGTGCATGTATTTGCTTTTGAAATCGAACCTACTAGAAAACGATTTCACCTTCTATGATTAGGCTTAAGATTTTGAGCCCACATGGAAAAATTGCAGCGAAATTGGTAAAAATGTTGACATAAAAAGTTTTTTTTCTCTAACAATTGTCGTCTTCGGGTATTCTTATGGCTATATCAGGGATTTTTAGTTTGTAATATGGGACAAAGCTTCTTGAACCGGGACAATAGGATCACGCGCAACTCACCAGAACAAAGGATTCTTTTCATGAGTGCGATAGATACGCCACCTATCGTTGATATGTATTGTTGCAAAAACAAATAAACTATATTACAATATAATTATGTCGGGAGTTACACCGTTACATTTCCGTCGATTCAAATTTCGACGCCCTTGATAAACACACATTCCGCAAGTAATATTTTACCATGTTTTATGGACGGACGTTTCTTCGATTTTGCACCGATCAGTGAAATTGAAGTGGACAAACATGATATCATCCAAAAATGTATTTGCATCTTTATCTTTCAGATTTTCCCGATGAAATTGAAACACCAGATACTTTCACCGGAGAACCTGACATTAGAACTGAAGGAGAAGTTGTAGAATATACTTGTAGAACAGTGATAGGAAGGCCCGATCCTACAGTGATATACCAACAGAAGAGAAGAGGTTCTGAACAATGGGAGCCAATTCCTGATCCACAACCTCGTAAAGTACCTCGCAAAATGGGTTTAAAAGGTTTTGACACGACGTACAAGTTCAATGCTGATTTCAAACTGCACAATGGAACGTCATTTCGATGCGCTGTAAAGGAGAACCTTACGTTTCCAGAACCTCAGCAATTTAATCAAATCATTGTTCATTGTAAGTAACAGTTTCTTTTTCGAATTCGAGAAATAAATAATTTTCCCTGCAACAATACAGACCCCAGTGGTAGTGCAGACCTATCCACACATATAGCATGTCACAATGTAACCATGCTAAGCAGGAACATGACAGAGTCTCGCGATGTCATCAGGTTCGAATCCCTGCCGAGGGAGGAACGTGGAAGAGTCTCACAATGTCATCAGGTTCGAATCCCTGCCGAGGGAGGAACATGGCAGAGTCTCACGATGTCATCAGGTTCGAATCCCTGCCGAGGGAGGAACGTGGCAGAGTCTCACGATGTCATCAGGTTCGAATCCCTACTGAGAGAAGATGGGTCTACTATGACAGGGCTTAAGAACTGTGCTAGGTCAGATATAACTTTTACTAATGTTTTGTTTGTTTTTCAATCAGATTTTGCTGCACCAGTTTGCAAGAAATCCAGTAAAAATAAAACAAATGCAGCGTATATTGTAACAGTAAATAGTTACCCATTGACTCAACAAGTTACATGTGACCCTCCAGCTGTCGTTCAAAAACTATCAAACTATCAGTGGAATATAACGATACCTATCGTAAATAGTACCACAACTGACTATAGAGGGCAGTGTTTGGCTGACGGTATTAATGAAAGGGACATTAATGTCACTGGTTATCATCACGCCGGTCCAACTGATGAACCAGGTAAGATTCCGGGTCACAACTGGGTAAAATGATTTAATTCCATTGAAACATGATAAAACTCGAGTCCATCATCTCTTAACTCGAAATCATTTCTACACAATCAAACAATTTACTTATGAAAGTCGTTATTTTGATAAATTGTCACAAAATAACCTATTAATATATTTCATAGTCTCAATTTACTAAGTCGTACTGGAGTTGTCTCTATCATTGGGTCTCATTTTACTAGGTGTAAGTCGTCATTCATTTGAGTCGTCACAATTCGTATTCGAATCAGCCACCAGTATTTTACCTAACCTGTAACTCAATTAGATTAGTCAGTACAGCGGATGAGTCTTATGGGAAATCCGTGCGCGATGACGTAATTCTCTGTGTCGTCCGAACTGAATGTATTTTTTGTGAATATATCACATTCAAATATTTCGTTATGATTTAGCATCTTTAACTTTCTATCTTGAGGCTGCTTGACCCAATCAAGGAACAATTAATTTTCTCCCATTTCAAAAACAACTTATTTACTTCATTTAGAGACAATTTGAGCTTTGAAAGTTAAGAAGCAGTTACTTTTTGCTTGACCTATTTAATTATTCAATTCAATTGCTGTTGTTTTTATCAATAGTTACAATGGAACTATTTCTAGCTTTATATAATTCTATTCAATCGCATCACTGATTTGTTTAAATTTCAGTTCCAGAAGAAGGGACTGGGGGAATAGTGTTTGCTGTAATCAGTATACTGATATTACTGATTCTGATAATACTGTTTATACTGTGTCTTTGTGGTTGCTGTAAGTTTTACATAAAACCATCATTTAATCTGAAAAACTATGATAAACAAACTGCAGAATCAGAATACTGTGTTATTTCTCATTGACAGTGCGGTGCAGAAAACCTGATGATGAACTGTGTAGATGTGGAAATTGTAAGTTATGTAATAATTCAAATAAAGAATGCTAGAAATTGAAAATAGTGCATAAGGCCGAATGTATTCTAGAGCCCTAAGATAACCAGATACAGTTGATCCTCAATTATCTGTCCACATTTTTAATCTCGGGACCCTAGTTGCGCAGTATCATTCAAAAAGTGTTCGTAAACTATTAATCTGGTCTTAAGTTGTTAGTTCGGCTTCAAAACTAAAACTGTTTTCCCCTGACAAAACCGGTCTTTGCAGTGGCAGATAACTGAGAGTTCATGAGGTCTGAAATCAGTCACACTTCTAGATTATGCTTAAAATTGCATACATGGGCTTAAAGAAACAACACAATTTTGTGTGCTTGCGTTTGACAAAAGATGATGATTCAAAAAATGATTGTATTGTTTTTGTTTTTGTTTTCAGCACTGAATTTCAATAGTATAAGCCGTGAACTAATGATTTGTAATTGTCGCACCGAGGACTCGTCGGACGATGAACTATGTGTTTGTTGTTGCTGTAAGTGTCATAGAAAAATACCATCGTAGAATCGTAGAAAGGATTATCGCAAATTAGAATAATTTGTTTGTTTGTTTTTAGTGACTTGCAAATTACCTGCTGCCGATGAACCTGATAATGAGGATGATTCCTCAGATGAACTGTGTCATTGTTGCTGCTGTGAGTTCTATATATAAACTGATAAAGATTAATAGTCAGTAACTGTAGAATAAACGGTTGTATTATTTTCTATTTGCAGTGGTGTTGAGAAGGGAGCCGTGTACATGTAATTACTGTAAGTTTTATTAACATTGAAAACATTGATGATTAATCCTGCAAAATTAACTGTTATCGTCATTGGATATTCACGAATTCAAGAATGTTTGGAACTTAGTAGAACAGAATGTTATCATTTCTGGGATTCAGCGCGGGTTGGGTCGTAGTTTCAGATGGCTGCAAACATGAAATGTTGCTACGACCAAACATTCACCGGTTCATTAAAAATCATTTTGATAGAAACCGCCGCCATAGGTTTTCTTAGCCTCCAGGAGAAGCTACTATGTAACATCGTTCTCTTCACAAATCCATTTTATAATGTTTAGCATCATTCAACTTTCAATCAATTTTCTAGACACAATACGCGCATTATTCAGACCAGAATTTAGGTGTACGAGACGCATTAAAAATCTAAAGCCAGAATATGCATAACGTTTATTTATTTTCGTCTGACATCGATCACTTTCAGATCTGAATCAGTGCGGTCTAAATAAACCGTCATTTTTATATCTATTGCACAATGCAGCATTAATCAAATTATATAATGGCTAATCAGTAGCGAATGAATTACTCGTAGATGCAGTGTCTTGGGTACAGTCTCGATACAAGTCACTGCGGGGTCACAAATCAACGTTGATAGGTTAAGATTACTTGTCGACGTAGGTTCTCCATTTTTCTCGTTGGGAAGTATCGTTACGTTGTTGGGTGACGATAGTAATAAATTATCACATATGCCCACCGGGTATCGGTAATGAAAACTTGCGTCCGGTGCCTTGTCCCAGTTACTATTTATTGCAAACTAGTAGAAATTCCGTAAATCCGTGATTCCGAAATAGTACCGGTTTAAACTCGAGAAAGTTACGCAGTATCATTGGTTCAATTATCTCATAGCATTAGTATCCATGACTATCTTTAGTGGGTGGCTCCAACAATATCCAAATCACACTGTTTCTTTATTGGGTTGATTTGTAAGGTGAACGTGCATCATGTAAACAAACAGTATTTCTGTTTTCTAATTTACAGTCACGTGTTTGCGTCCGAGACCTGAAGATGTGATTGAATTGTTGCTTTGGACAAGTGAAACCTGGTATGAAAAAGGTAAGATTCTCTCACATGATTTACTGCACATATTCTCAGATATCGGTTTGATAATTTTAGGTGTTGTTTTCTCTTTGTAGATCATGAGTATTGGGTGAAAACACGTGACCAACCGCAGTCGGGTATTTATAGAATTATTAACCCTTTATTTCTTTCATGAATACAGTTCATAGTTTTAGAGCTCATCCACTAATCATCTGAATGATATACAACTGATTTTGCTTCATTATCAAAACCGTAATTATCAATTTAAGTTTATGGTTAACAACGTAATTTTTGACTATTTTATTGTATGTTTTTGGTAGAATGCAATTAACCGACAATTATTTCTATCTTTGAAGCACATTTGTAATAATGGCCTCCTATATTAACTCACTGGATACAATGGACACTCGTTTACGCAATGAAATAAACCAAATAATTTGGACCAAGAAACTTTTAGATTTTTCGGAAACTATTCCATATTCACGTACTAAATCCTGGACTTCACTTGTAGCACGTGAGGATCCACCAGGTGCAAGGAGGCAATTCCTTGCTATTTTTAGAGTCTGACCTTTTCGTGAGAAAGAAGAAAAAGCATGTGAAAATCCCTGATAATGTGTCGGCCTAAGCGTTGTTGTCGTCGTTAACCGGCGCTTTTTTCGGCAGTCCTCCAGTTCATGGTGTTTCATCGATCGTTCATTGATGTGTTTGGTTGAATGACTGGACTGGTTCCGGGTCAGACGTATAGTCTGATCGTGCCTAGAACGCGTCACCACGCATCTAATTTTAAAACGTTTCCCGCGGGAGGATACCCACTAATTTAACCCTCCCTCAAATCCTGGATCCGCCACGTAAGATGCGGCAATTGAGGATTCCCATTGAAAATCAACTATACACGAGAAACATTTTTGGATGTCGTTTTTTCATGTATATTTGTAGCTAATATTTGTGTTGTTTTGTTTAACAGTTAAAACTGGAGACTTTGAGGTCATTGAAACATTCAGTCCAGGTATATTTGATATTTATTGTAATTTCATTTCAATAAAACAATATAAACTCAGATAATTCAGTTATAAATCAACTACTTGTTCGTAACGTCGATGAATTCATTTAAACAATTAATTCATTGTCAATTTTTCTTTCTAGAAATTGTTAGAATAATTGTCGATGTTTACGGAACTGAGAATGATTGGATGATAACGAGAGATAAGGATAAACAAGGTAAGAGGAGTGATGACTCAGTTGCCAGGGTAAGAGCCAAACCGGCTGATTGGTTTATTGCAACCCGGGGCCGGGTTAATAGACTGGTATTAACTTTAAACCCGGGGTTAGTTTAATTAATTTTCAATTAAGTTAGCCCCCGGGTTAAAGATAATACCAGTCTATAAAACCGGGTCCTGCATACAATACTGTACCGGAATATAACACTTCCCCGGGCCTCCTATCTTCACCCAACAGTAATTCAAACTGTTTGATGCACAGGTTTTTTTTATTATTGAAAACAATGCTTTCTATATTTCATTTCAGCAATAGCTATCAGAGAATTCCTGTTCCAACAGTTATCACATGATGAAAGTAAGTAATTGTTACCTATAGTTAAAGCTATGTACATCACATGTGCTTTATGTGAATATGCACATATGAATTCAGTTGACATGCACATGTGAGTTATATGCACATGTTCATGTTATTATTTGTTTTACATTCATGAGTAATGCATGCATGTACATGTGAATGATACTTACATGTGAACATGTGCATGTGAGTTTTAACTGCGCATATGGTTTGTTTACATGCACATGTGTTTAAGTTTAAGTAGAGTTTGATCAATGTCTATGTATTTTCAGGTGTGTTAGATTTGGTGAAAGAAATCCTAAGTAAGTTTACGAAATGACTCAGTATTTCCTCTTCAACTCGAATCATGGATTCAAATGTGTTTATAATTATCTGTTGACAGGAAAATACTTTAGAATAAAGAATTTAAAAACGAAACTATCAAATGAGATCGGTAAGATTTGATTGAATTCAGTTATTGATTTATGAGTTTATTGATTATTATTCTACTGTCAACTCATTTTGTAAATGTATTACAGATACATTACTGAACAAGAAGAGGTCAATAGATGGCGCTGATGCAGTTTACAATAGAGATGAAGGTACTTTATTATTCACTGTTCAAATGAAATATTCAACTTTGCTGATAGAAATGTAACGAATTCTATTCAACATGGCCGCATGGCAGCCTTTTGGCAATAATGAATAAACCTGATAAAAGCGACCAGTTTAAAATTTCATTTTAAACATATCAGACTAGAGCTTCAGAAATACTCAAGTTACAACAAAATTATCAAATTTACAATTGTTATTTAAGAAATAAGATGTGATACAAAGGGTAATGATACAATATGATACAGAATTTAAATTAAACTAATTTCAAATCTATTTTTTCCGTGTTTCAGATGTAATTCATGTTAGTTTTATTACGCAATCTAATGAAGAGAAAAGACCCCTGACAGACAAAGAGAAAGAGTTCATCAGAGATGGTCAGTAAAACTATGAATTCTATCTCTGAGTTCAATTTTCACATGTAGTTGACTACACGGGTTACCACGAGTCTTAAGAGTGTTTAAAGAACTTACTGGCGAAAATGGCTTACTTTTTGGAAAAAAGTAGTGATTTACTGTGTCACCAATATTCAGGATTTATCTGTATTTATCGATTTTCAAAATAAAACGAGGACCAAAAGAGAAACTGCTCTGCGTGAATCACACTGAGCGTAGGTTTTTTTCGTAGGTTTCAAATCCACAGTAAACGGTTATTATGAATCTATATACTTTCAGTTGCTTCACCAGTTGAATCTATCGTTGATTTTTTTGCTAAAATGTCCGGTAGGTTCCATAAATCATTTCAGTAAAAATACTGTGGAGTTTGTTGTGGAATCATTGAATAATTGATTGTGTTTATTTTTACTGTAGATGCTGAATTATGTGAACAAGGAATATTCAACATTAAACGTAGGTTTTAATTCTCATTTTATCCTCAACTGAGTTTATAAATACATGTGCTCTATAATCTACTGTACATGTTGTACATGTCAGTTCTCTGTACATGTACATGTCAGTTCTCTATATACTTACGTTTGTGTTCGCGATCTGTACATGTACATGTCAGGTCTCTGAAGAATTTGTAAGTTCTGCGGTAAAAACTTTTACTTATATTTCAGCTACTGATGAAATTGCTGGTAAGTTATAATATTCACTATGATGTTTAAACTGGTGCTGAGGCTGTTCAATTATAACTGAAATATCGCTGTATCTTTTTATAGAAAAGTTTGTTAAGGAAACACTTCAAACAGAAGTTAAACAACAGAATGGTGAGTGTTCAGTTAATCTAGGAATCTATCAGGGGGGGGGTTACAACTGTAAACTGATTACATATTAAACATATTTTGTCTAATTACAGAAATACTCGTCACACAAATAGAAAACCAGAAAGTAACTGATAAAACAAAGATAGGTTTGTTATACAATAAACTAATTATCATAATCTATGGTGATTTATTCAGTTGTTGTCAGTAAATCCTGTTAATCAAACTTCTGACATATATGTAAATACAATTACAGATATAGGACTGGCCGACCGGACCCGTTTTGTGTACAAAGATGATTGCGGTAAGACTTAAAATATCAAATATCCTTTTATTATTTTTTGCACTTCATGACAAATCGTTTTAGATTTCTGAGGTATGAATAAAACCAGACATTAGACATGAATTCATCCGCTTTATGGGAAATTCAAGCTTTTATGAAATCCAGATGTATTTGGATAAAATTCTAGTTTGAACTGATCTGATCAATATTTATGTTATTCTATTCATGTATTCATTTGTAGAATCAGTTTTATTGGGGTCAAGTTTGCAGAAATTAGAAGAGAACAAACATTCTACTGAACTAGATAAAAGTAAGTGTAAACTTTCTTTGTT
The DNA here is from genome assembly GCF_964204645.1 of Tubulanus polymorphus. Lineage (NCBI taxonomy): Eukaryota > Metazoa > Nemertea > Palaeonemertea > Tubulaniformes > Tubulanidae > Tubulanus > Tubulanus polymorphus. The sequence continues at coordinate 22,036,154 of NC_134030.1, forward strand.
TGTATGTATGAACCTGTTTTTTGTGCTCTGTGCAAATGGAAATTTTGTGGAGCAATAAACTAATTGTAATTGTAATTGTATGAAACTATTCGGTCACATTTTGTATTGATATAAATATTCTTCATCATTAAAATCAGTTGCGTAGTTACTCGGTTAAATTGTCGGTTCAAAATGTATCATAGCATCATAGTGAAGGATGTCCTAGTTGGCTCTGACAATATCTATGTAACTTCTTCCCTAAAGAATGGCTTCGGGTGGACTTCTGTCAAATGTTCCATTACAGGAAATTAGTTTTTGATCTGATAATTTAGTTGTTTATTTCAAACAAGAATGTTATGCAGGAACAAACTTAATCGTTAGCTTTTTGGTTGTCACGCTATCCAAGAAAGGGTGGCTCTCACAATATTCAGACCATTTCATCAGCAGGATAACTGAGGGTGGATTTTTGTAAAAATGTTGCATTTTTGGAAATTGTTTTGTTATTTTGTTTAATTTCATTGTTCAACTATATTTTCAGGTATCTATCTAATAAGCCGAGATGTTTTAGGTAAGAACTGCTAGTAACAAACTATGATTATTGACGTCTAGGGTCGAAAGCAGACCCTTTAAAAACAAATATCAGCATAAAAACTTAAAAGAGAATTTTTAGTCATTTTTCGTTTATATTTCTCTTGATTTTCTGATATGTCAGAAACTTGTTGGATCGAATTTTTATCAGATATTTAAAAGAGGTTTAGAATAGAAGTGTTATGCTGTGTTTGATCTAACCTCATTGTGAATTATGTTCTTTTTTTAGAAATGAAATTGAAAATCGCAGTTTTTAAATCTATCAAAGGTAAGAGGTCTTCATATAGATTGCATCAGAATCAGCAGGGTTTATTCGATCATTTTCCAAGATTCAACCTGAGCTCAATTTGTTTTCTGAGAACTCAATTTCTGTTCTGATGTCATTTTCCTGGTAATTTATCTTGACGAATCACTTTTAGAATTGTACGCTGGACGAGCTGAAAGATTTCAGGAAGAACTCGCAGAGAAACTGAAACAAGAGGAAAATGAAGAGAGAAAAAATGAGGAGGAATTGAACAGAATAATTCACAGTTCAGTTTGTCAGGCGTTTAAATCTATCACTGATATGAATGAAAGTAAATATCGATTTTATATCTCAAATTATACATGCACTTAACATGTCACATATTATGTGTGAATGAATACACATATAACATGCTACATGTTACATGTGAATGAATGCGCATGTTACATGTTCATGTAAATGAATGCACATGTTGCATGTTTAGTTCTCTGATATATTTCAGAAACTCTGATGGATAATAAAGTTGTAGGATATGGAGGTTTGTAAATAGTTCAATCACAAACCAGTTTTCATCGTAAATAATCTGTTTGATTTTCTATCTATTTATATTTCAGTGAGTCCAGAAGAGATAAGTGAGTTCTGATTGATATTTGTTAATATTCTCAGTACAGTAGACTGCGCGCTTGCCTCTGATTTCATGTTGTAATTCGTCATATTTACCTGTTTATAAGTTGCAGTGATTTTCTATATTGATAGATTCTAAACTACGTGAATTAGCCGATAAAGAGTTTGAAGACAGGAAAGGTACCGTACACATTACAAAGTGTGATGATGCTTGAATGGATTGTTTTGATATCGGTTACCCTAGATCCGGGTGTCGTACATAGAAAGCAAGCTAACCAGTAGACCATGGGCGTATAAATTAGTCTAGTTTATACGTCCATGAGTAGACCAATAGAACTGTTTTAGTGTTTATACAGCTTGTCCTATATGCGGAACGCTGTGACCTTTTTTGAGCCCAAAAAGTTCATTTTTGCCCTGAATTCCGAGACCTGTAGCTTCCGAATGGTTTGCCATTTTTCATTGAAATTCGTTATGGATATTTTTCGAAGGGCTCTTAAACATATCAGATGGGCTGACGTTGAATAATGGAATTTAGTAATGTTTTAAATTTTATTGATGTTTATGATCAATGTTTATTACAGTCGGTAGTTATAATAGAATGAAGACACCTGAAGAAATATTGCCTCTAAAACTGAATATACCGGCACAACTCAGCACTGGTAAGTGACTACAGTGAAACTGTATGTTTGAATTGAAATTCAATACAGTAAACTTTAAATTTGTCGAGAATCAGGAAAATCGGTTTATCACAAACTTAAGGAATCTTTATTTGAATTTAATCTAATTTGTAGACTTGTATTCAGCTGGACGAGATGCAGTTATTCTGCCGGATCGAGCAGGTATTGTATAAGTCCGTAAAAAACTTAAGATAACCAGTTTAATTCCATTCCATAATCATGCCGTTATCAAACGCCAACATATTTCAGGGAATAAATCCCGCAACTCTAAATTCAGTGGAAATACCATTCTTTATAACGCCTTGTACTTCATCGGTCCCAACTGTTGCATCATGAAGGACTTTCACTGTGAACAAAATTTGAGTTTTTTAAGAGCATTAGCCTGAAATATTCTGCAACTGATCTTTGTCCCTGAAAGGACGATTAATTCTTCTAAGTTCTTGTAACGAATCCTTAAACTGCTCGTTATTAAAACCAGAAATCGCTCTTCCGTCATATACCTAATTGTTTGGTTAAGGCCCTGAAAATGGGGTTCTAACCATGGTTTACTGGTATTTTTAATGTCAAAATGCAAACTTAAAGCAACAACGGTTTTATAATGAAACCGCACTCAATGAATGTTGTGTCTATGTTTGCTGTTTTTATGTGAATTTCAGTGGAATATTTCAAGGATGAATTCATTAGCGCAATACAATCTGATAAATCATTGAAAACTGCTACTCGAACTGCTTTAGATAAAAGTAAGTTACATCTACAGTAAACTACATTTACATCTACAGTAAACTACATTTAATACATCTACATCTACAATCAACAATTAGATACATTTATTCACTAAGATTGTCAATCATAGAAATTTGTTTGTGGTTTTTTAGAATCAGGTAAAATCAACGATTTGTTGAGGAAAGAAAACTCGAAAGGTAAAATTGTTTGATAAAATGCGGATAATTTGTTTGTTTTCACGAACCGAAAAATAATTCAAACGTTTTTCTTCTATTTCTTAGTTAATAGAATTTATGGTGAAGTGAAAAAGAGAATAGAATCAATATCTACAGGTTTGTATTTTAATGATTTTCAATCAATTCTTGCATTTAAACGTCGGATATATTTTGATCCTCGTGTTGAGGTTTCTTTTCATAAAGCATGTTATAATATATCATATTTCTCATAAACATATCATATCATATACCACTATCATATACAATGTCATCAAGTACATATATAAAATACGTATATCACATATCATATCACGTCATACCAGACATCATTTATGCTTGTAAAATGTGATTTTGAAGGTGATGAGTTTTGTTTTATTTTTATCACGAATTGATACATTGCTGAATTTACGTTCAACTTCTATTTGTGATTTCAGAGCAATTAAATGAACGAGGAATCGTAGTTTATAGAAGTGAGTAAAAGTCAATTTGTGTGATTTGAATTCTAATTTGTTCATCAATTCCATAGTTATCCTGCTCCATAGTTACCCTGATCCCATAAACTCCTAACAAGAGACTCCCAACACTAGTATCATAACCCCCCAGTTATTTTTAATTCAGATCTAAATCAAATTAAGTAAGAATTTTATAGTAAAAGTGAACTGTATGAATTTATCTGTTTAGATCTAATTAATGTATATTTATTAGTTATTGTTGTTCTGTTTTTCAGTAAAAGATGAAACAGCGAGTAAGTACTGATGACAACTTCCATGTTAAAATTTAGATAAATATATATTTGTCATCTCCTGTTTTGAATAGTAGTGGTTCTTATATAGCGCTAAATCCAGTGAAACCGTTTTACAGATGATGAAAATACTTCCTTCAAAAGGAAGGATTGTGAAAGGAGAACATTTTGTTGTTTATAGTATTATCCAAAACCTATGATATGAGTAATATGCATAAGTAGTTTTTAGTTTGTGGTTGCGGTTACATGAACTTTTGATCTTTATTGTACCATGTGTTTTGTACCACGTGTTCCTGGTCATATAGTAAACACGTAGTCTCAATATTTCTTCTTCCACGCCGTTTTGTGTTGCTTACAAGCTCTTTTACAACACATGTTTCTCTCTCCCTGCAGTAATCTATTGTGTTTATTCTGTTACAGTGAGTCACATCAAACAAATTATTGCAGACAGAATCCAAACGGAATTTAAAGGTGAATACATTGTGTTTACTGTTAGGTGTTTCAATTAACAAATTTAATCGGTACCGAGAGTAAGAATGGTGGTCGACAGGTCCCGAGTTAAGGGTGAAGGTCGACTGTATTTTGTTGGAGGATATTTGACGCTGTAGCAGCATAAATAGTTTACATCATCAGCCGATATTTTAGTAGTTTCTAATGAGCATTGTATAATTACAGATTCACTAGAGACTGTTTTAAAAGAGAAATGTCAAAAGGCTATCAGTTTGTGGCCATCAAAACACTGGGAATACGATATATCTCGCGCGAGTAAGTTCATTGTGAAATCAGTTTGTGATTTATAATAGAATTCTATTGTATAAAAACTTGTCTATTGTTTATTACATATAGTGTCTGAACTCAGTGAATTAACCAGTAAAACTTTAAAGACAAACACAGGTTATTGGAAACAAGTCAAAGAATGTTTCGGTAAATAGTGAATTCTTCTTTCACTGAACGTTTTATTAAATGATCTGATTTTCAGGTTTTGAATAATAATTATTTGTTCTGTTTGAATAGGAGTTAAAATTGACAGTGAAACAAATACAACTGAACTGACAGAAATAGGTGAATATCAATACAACAACATATTACATATTATTTCAAGATTAACAAAAATTATTTTGAAAATTATTTATATATTAATATATATATATATATATATATATATATATATATATATATATATATATATATATATATATATATATATATATATATATATATATATATATATATATATATATATATATATATATATATATATATATATATATATATATATTTATCTATTATTCACTTGTTCGTTTATAGTTGATGAGTGTTCGGGTGAATGCATCAAAACAATGAGTGACAAATGGAATCCCGGTGAGTACCCCTCACCCCTCATATGGTGACTGATAAGGGCCATATGAAAATATTTCCCGACAAAAAATGATTTTATCATGAAAAATAAGTTTCCATCGAAAAATATTCGTGAGTGAAAATAATTTCGTCACAAAAAAATTATTTTCCATCGAAAAATATTTTGTGAGTAAAAATAATTTCGTTGTGAAAAATATTTTGTGAGTAAAAATAATTCCGTTCTGAAAAATAAATTGCCTTCCTTCAAAATATATTCCGATAACTAAAATATTTTTGCAGCGTAAAAATAATTGTGGGTTTTCCGCTAGTACGGAAGCCCCTAGGTGACATACGAGAAAACTTTTTCACAATTTCGACTTATTAAGTCGAATTTAGTGTTAATTAAGTCGAAATTCGACTTAAGTCGAATTTCGACAATTAACACGTTAATTAACACGAAATTCGACTTATTATCTCGAAATTCGACTTAATAAGTCGAAATTCGACTTATTATGTCGAAATTCGACTTAATAAGTCGAAATTATGAAAAAAATTATCTCATTTGTCACCTAGGTATGGTGGCTGATTAGGGCCAAGTTAAAAAAAAAAAATTTCGTGCAATATACCATGCAAAAAATATATTGCATCGTTTCTGCGTCCGTTTCTGCGCGGCGCAAAAACGAAATTTACCGCGCTAAAACGCGCCAAAACGAGCGCAGAAACGAAATTTCGTTTTAGCGCCCGTTTTGGCGCGTTTTAGCGCGGTGATTTCTCGTTTTTGCGCCCCGCAAAAACGAAGTTCGTTTCTGCGTCCGTTTTTGCGGGGTGCAAAAACGAAATTTACCGCGCAGAAACGCGCCAAAACGAGCGCAGAAACGAACCTTCGTTTTAGCGCCCGTTTTGGCGCGTTTTAGCGCGGTGATTTCTCGTTTTTGCGCCCCGCAAAAACGAACTTCGTTTCTGCGTCCGTTTTTGCGGGGCGCAAAAACGAAATTTACCGCGCAGAAACGCGCCAAAACGGGCGCTAAAACGAAGATTCGTTTCTGCGCTCGTTTTGGCGCGTTTCTGCGCGGTAAATTTCGTTTTGGCGCCCCGCAAAAACGGACGCAGAAACGAACTTCGTTTTTGCGGGGCGCAAAAACGAGAAATCACCGCGCTAAAACGCGCCAAAACGGGCGCTAAAACGAACGTTCGTTTCTGCGCTCGTTTTGGCGCGTTTCTGCGCGGTAAATTTCGTTTTTGCGCGGCGCAAAAACGGACGCAGAAACGAACTTCGTTTTTGCGGGGCGCAAAAACGAGAAATCACCGCGCTAAAACGCGCCAAAACGGGCGCTAAAACGAAGGTTCGTTTCTGCGCTCGTTTTGGCGCGTTTCTGCGCGGTAAATTTCGTTTTTGCGCGGCGCAAAAACGGACGCAGAAACGAAGTTCGTTTTTGCGCGGCGCAAAAACGAGAAATCACCGCGCTAAAACGCGCCAAAACGGGCGCTAAAACGAAGGTTCGTTTCTGCGCTCGTTTTGGCGCGTTTCTGCGCGGTAAATTTCGTTTTTGCGCGGCGCAAAAACGGACGCAGAAACGAACTTCGTTTTTGCGCGGCGCAAAAACGAGAAATCACCGCGCTAAAACGCGCCAAAACGGGCGCTAAAACGAAGGTTCGTTTCTGCGCTCGTTTTGGCGCGTTTCTGCGCGGTAAATTTCGTTTTTGCGCGGCGCAAAAACGGACGCAGAAACGAAGTTCGTTTTTGCGCGGCGCAAAAACGAGAAATCACCGCGCTAAAACGCGCCAAAACGGGCGCTAAAACGAAGGTTCGTTTCTGCGCTCGTTTTGGCGCGTTTCTGGGCGGTAAATTTCGTTTTTGCGCGGCGCAAAAACGGACGCAGAAACGAACTTCGTTTTTGCGCGGCGCAAAAACGAGAAATCACCGCGCAGAAACGCGCCAAAACGGGCGCTAAAACGAAATTTCGTTTCTGCGCTCGTTTTGGCGCGTTTTAGCGCGGTAAATTTCGTTTTTGCGCCGCGCAGAAACGGACGCAGAAACGAAGCAATATATTTTTTGCATGGTATATTGCACGAAATTTTTTTTTTTTAACTTGGCCCTAATCAGCCACCATACTAATCAGCCACCATATAAAATATATTTTGAAGGTGATTCATTTTACACACCAAAATTATTTTCACTCACGAATATTTTTCGATGGTAATTTATTTTTTGTTAGGAAATATTTTCATGGTCCTTATCAGCCACCATACCCTCGTGAGTACCACTTATGAGTACCTCTCATGAGTACCACTCGTGAGTACCTCTCGTGAGTACCTCTCATGAGTTCCTCATCCATAATACTTCAGTTCAATTTGAGTACAGGACTCAAATGCAAATCGTAATTTCAGTACCTGAGTACCATAAGCTATTGGACCTTGAGTGAGTACCATTTATTGACTGTCGGAATATGTCAGTATGATTAGAGTACATGCGGAGTACCAAATACAGTCACTCAACTGAGTACCCGGCCCCGGTTACATGAATTGTGTAAAGGCATTAAAATGATGCTATTCAGAGATCAAGTTGAAACAAACTGCAAAATGAACAAGGTTAAGTGACAGAATTTCATGTTTTGTTGTTTGTAGATGCTTTCAAGTACAACAAGATGATTACAGGGACAGGTGAATATTCCGTATATGAATCACCTAGGGCCGGTTCTATAGTAATCATTACAGTTAAAACCAGTCTAAGACGATTTCGGTTTTACAGCCGATCTAACAACTTAGAACCAGTTATAAGATTTAAGTCGAATTTTGGATTCAAGTTTCGATTATGGAGCCGGCCACTGGTTATATCAGTGAAAAACCAATTTGAATTCATCATGAAAATCTGTTTGATTTTCTATCTATTTATATTTCAGTGAGTCAAGAAGAGATAAGTGAGTTCTGAGATGAGTAGAATTTATTTTAGATTTTCACTATTTTGATCTATAAAGTGATTGTTAGATGTGACAGGTACCGGTATCTGCGTGAACTGATGCTGACAATCACAAATTATTCATTGGATTCACAAGAGCAACAATCATTTTGGGTTCAGTGATAACTGGTTATTCATAATTGCTGCCCCATAAAACAATTCAATGCAATTTACTTCTTCAAATATTATACACAGAAAAAAATATCACTAAAATAGAAACCAGTTGTCAATATCATCACATGGTGGACCTAAAACCTAGAGTCACACTTATCTGTTTATCTGACAGTTGTAGTCAGCGCTTGCCTCTGATTTCGTGGAACCATTGAATAATAGTGACTTCGAACTACAAGTCACACGAGTTTGTTTAAGTTAGTGAATTTCTATATTGATAGATTTTAAACTACATGAATTAGCTGATAAAGAGTTTGAAGATAGGAAATTAGGTACTGTACACATTACAAAGTGTAAAATTCAATAAAACGATTGTTAGATGTGACAGGTACCGCGGTATCTGCGTGAACTGATGCATAATTCAATGCGATTTACTTTTTCCAAATATTATATACGGAAAGAATATCACCAAAATAGAATAGAAACTAGTTGTCAATATCATCACAAGACCTGAAATCACACTTATCTGTTTTATCACATAGTTGTGCACAGCACGCTTGCCTCTGATTTTGTGGGACCAGTTAATAATTGTCATGATATAATTCGTCATATTTACCTGTTTATAAGTTGTTTGTGATGTCAGTGATTTTCTATATTGATAGATTCTAAACTACATGAATTAGCCGATAAAGAGTTTGAAAGTAGGAAATGTGAGAGAGGTATTGTACACATTACAAAGTGTGAAATTCAACATGTTTTATGTTTTAAATCTTATTGATGTTTATTATCAATGTTTATTACAGTCGGTGAATTTAATCAAATAAAGACACCTGAAGAAATAGTGACTCTAAAACTGAATATACCGGCACAACTCCGCACTGGTAAGTGACTACACTGAAACTGCATGTTTGAATTTTAATTCAATAACAGTAAACTCTGTCTGAAATAACCTGTTAGTAATTCACCGAGTTGAGAATCAGGCTAATCGGTTTATTACACATTTCTCTATTTTTAAACTGTTTAATTTTTGTAGATCAGATTGATCCTTTTATCACAAAACATTACATTTTTTTAAAATGTTAAAATCCTATTCAATTTTTGTAGTGTTGGATTCAGCCAATCGACATCCAGATATTCTGTGGGATAAAGCAGGTATTATATAAGTCTGTAAAAAACTTAAGCTAACCTGTTTAATGTCACCGATCTCTTAACGTCAACATTTTTCAGAGAACAAATCCGGCAAATCTAAATTCAATGGAAATACCATTCTTTATGTATTTCATCGGTACCAAAAGTGGCATTACGAAAGCCCTTTTACTGTGACCAGCTTCTTAGGAGCACTAGCCCGAAATATTCTGCGGCTGATCTTTGTCCCTGAAAGGACGATTAATTCTTCTAAGTTCTTGTTAAAAATCCTTAAACTGCTCGTTAGGAATACCAGGAAATGCTCTTCTATCATTCATCCTGAATTGAACATGATGTTCTAATCCCCTGCTTTACTGGTCTTTTAAATGTCCAGCGGAACTGAATGTCTTTAAGCAACAAAAGTTTGGAATTGAAACCACACTCAATGAATGTTGCTGTTTTTATGTGAATTTCAGTGGAATATTTCAAGGATGAATTCATTATTGCAATACAATCTGATGAATCATTGAAAACTGCTACTCAAACTGCTTTAGATAACAGTAAGTTACGTCTACAGTAAACTACATTTACATCTACAGTAAACTACATTTACATCTAGATTAAACTACATTTACATCCACAGTAAACTACATTTACATCTACAGTAAACTACATTCACATCTACAGTAAACAACATTTACATCTACAGTAAACTACATTTACATCTACAGTAAACTACATTTAATACATCTACAATCAACAATGATATATTCATTCACTAAGATTGTCGATTCTTGAAATGTTTTTCCTTTTTTTAAGACTCAAGCGGAATCAACAATTTGTTGAAGAAAGAAAACTGGAAAGGTAAATTGTTTGATGAAATGTGTGTACAATGTATATTTTCTAAAATCAAAAAATAAATATTTTAAGAACCGCAAATGACTTGTTTATTTTAATCATTGCTATGACTTCATATTGACAGCTGATTTTACTGTGTAAAATAATTTAAAGATTTTCTTCTATTTTCAGTTAATGGAATTTATAATGATATGAAAAACAGAATACAATCAATGTCTACAGGTTTGTAGTTCAAACGATTTACTATCAATTCTTACATTAAAATGTATCCGTATTTTGTCGGGCAAGCGCCCTTTTGTTACCCATATCATATCATATCAATGTATCATATATCATGTATCATATATCAGCCGGTATGTACATTTGTATAACGGTTTATTCCCATTTCGCCGCTTATTTATTCCATTGGCCATTTTCCCATTTTGCCCCTTTCCTATTTCGCCCTTTGTTCACATTTTCGCCCCCTTTTAGTACATTTTCAAAGAAGCTTAGTTGAATCTAAGCAATGTAACATGATTGTTAATTGTGCCTGTGCCTAATTAACTTCAGTCATTTAGTTAATGTGAATATCAATCAAAAAACAGAAAGGTACAACGTGGAAAATGGGCAAATAAAAAGATTGGCGGGGCTGAAAAAATGGTAAGACTGAAATTGGAAAGGAGCGAGATGGGAAGGGGCTAAATGGGAAAGGGGTAAACTAGGAAGGGAAGACATCTTGTATATCATGTCAACACGCATGCACGCACGTCGCACGCACGCACGCACGCACGCACGCACGCACACCTCCTCAATCATATTACGTTTATGTCATTTATGCTTGTAAAATGTAATTTTTAAGTTGATTAACTTCATTTTATTTTTCATCACGGATTGATTCATTGCTGAATTTTTCATTTATTTCTATTTGTGATTTCAGAAGAATTAAAGGAACGAGGAATCGTAGCTTATAGAAGTGAGTAGAATGCGTGTTTGATTTATTCGTCAATTTACACAGTTTTGAGTTACCCTAAACCCCTTAACACAAACCCCTAAACTCCTAACCCTAGACTTCTAAGCTGAGACTATTGAGATGAACAAAACTCAAAAAGAAATGAAAATTAGGATATTTTCAAACTCTTGACAAAAAACATTGACCAATATTACAATCTAGAAAATAAAGTATAGAAATAAAGCACATTGAATAATTATATAATAAATAAAAATGATAATTAAGAAAAATAATAGAATTAAACATCAGCAGAAATAAATATTCATGTAAAAAATGAATCTATAACAGTATATTTTGAAAGATGATAAAAGCGTTTAGTCGCAATGATATTCTACAAATAAATAAGATTTAAAGAAATTTAGATTTAAATGAAAAGAAGTGAAAAGTGAACTGTATGAATTAACTTGTTTAGATCTACTCAATGTTTATATATGAATAATTGTTGTTTTCTGTTTTTCAGTAAAAGATGAAACAGCGAGTAAGTACTGATATCAACTTACACTTTAGAGTCTACATAAATAGATATTTGTCATGTCCTGTTTTGAATATAAGCGAAACTTATATAGCGCTACATCTAGTGAAACCGTTCAGAGTACTTGAAATGCTGCCTTAAAAAGGAAACATTTCAGAGAATTCATCAATGAAATTGCCCGTGGAGGCTTCAGGGGCGGATCTAGTCTAGGTTTCTTTGAGTACCGCTCAACTGTTGAAGCGTAAGCCTACCTTTATCATAACCCAATTACGGCACTCCCTCAGAAAATCTCGAAGTTTTGTAGGAAATATTTATGAAAGCAATAAAAAAGGTTACCATTTTCGATTATTCGAATTAACCATTTCTATTACTACTACCAGAATATCAGCCGGAAATATAACATACATGTCTGTACAAGTCAGTCCCTTATCAAATTCAAATCAACTCATCGGTAATAACTCGCTTGCCAGGGGTAATTTCTTCCTGTTAAAACGAGATTTTCACGAGGAACGTGAAAAATAGAAGGGTTTTTCTACAAACGTGAGTACCGCTCAAAGCGGTCGTAACGGTAGGCCGGAGCCACCCCTGGGCGGCTTGTTCCACAAATTTGGGGTACTACATGTACTATTACTTCTTCATGGCTCGTAGTATTTGACTCGCAGTGGCTTTCGACTTAAATGAATAAATCTGTGAAGATTGAAAAATTTTCCTTATTGATCTTCGATATCCCGGTTTATTTATAAATCAGTACAATCAATATTCATTCTCCGGTTTATCGACTTGATTTGTAGATGTGAAAGAAGAACATGTTTCCCTCTCCCTGCAGTAAATCTATTGTGTTTATTCTGTTTCAGTGAAACACATCAAACCAATTATTGCAAACACAATCCCAATATATAAAGGTGAATACATTGTGTAGACTGTTAAGTTATACTAGCAAAGAACCGGCCGTCCTGTACGGGTTTTATCGTGATTGAGTTCGAGTTGATTATTTTACTTCTCATGTGGAATACACAGTTATTTCGCGTAAGATCGACTGTATTTTGTAGGAGGATATTGTGACGCTATAGCAACATAAATAGTTTACATCAGTTGACATCATGATAGTTTATAAATATGTCTTTGCTCCTCATTAGGTACATTTTAACATTTATAATTACAGGCTCACTAGTGACTGTTTTAGAAGAGAAATGTAAAAAGGCTTCCAGTTGGACATTCAAGAACTGGGTTTATGATATATCACTCGTGTGTAAGTTCACAGTGAAATCAGTTTGTGATTTATAATAGAATTCTATTGTATAAAAACTTGTCTATTGTTTATTACATATAGTGTCTAAACTCAGTAAATTTACCAGTAGAACTTTAAAGACAAACACAGGTTATTGGAAACAAGTCAAAGAATGTTTCGGTAAATAATGAATTCTTGTTTCACTGAACGTTTTATTAAATGATCAGATTTTCAGGTTTTGAATAATAATTGTTTGATCTGTTTGAATAGGAGATGAAATTGACAGTGAAACAAATACAACTAAACTGACAGAAATAGGTGAATATTTTCAAAGATTCAGACAAAAATAAAGCATTGAATTCATTGAAGATGAAATTCATCAATTCAATCAGATCTTCAAAGGCGTCTGTTTTGATTCAGGTCCATGTTTTAAGTGTGAAACTTAAAGTGTATGATAGCCGCCACTGTTTGTTCACAGTTTGTTCACAGTTTGTTCACAGTTTGCACTGATGGGAAAATGTCTTTATTTATTTGTTTATAGTTGATGAGTGTTTGAGTGAATGCAATAAAACAAAGATAAATAAATTGAAAACTGGTGAGTACTTCTCTTGAGTGAATACCTTTTTCGCTATTGCCAATTTTCATCGCAAATCCTCCCGTAAATTTTTTTCACTTAATCCCCACAAATATTTTCCTCATAAATTGCTCAATTTTCCCCTCAAATCTGCGTGCACTAAGAGGCACCCCTAAACTCTCATTTTACACGCAAATAATACTTTCTTGGCTTTTGAAAGTTAAATAACGTAAATAATTGATATTTTTCAAGGTGCGGTTTGATAGACCGGTACCCTACTAACCTTTTCTGGGGCTCAACTTGGATTCATTGTTAATTATAGTTAAGACCCTTTTCACCAATATATTAGCCCTATGGTGGCCGGCATCCAGCGTTATATCACGTACACAGAATTATTTTTTCAAGAAAAGACTTTTAAGAATGAATTAAATATCATTTTATTCTCGATGCCAAAATCATTAAATCGATGATAAGTTAAGAAAGGTACAGCGTCCATTCCCGATAATGAATAATGAATATTGGAATATTATGTTAATTTAAATATAATAAATATTCTTTTGATGATAAATCAAATCAAATACAAATTGTTTTCAATGAGGGCACCTCAAGAATCCAGATTTGGTGACGGTGAATAAGATATTGACGCAAATATCAATTTGCAATGAGTTTTTACTATGAATACCTTTTATGATTGGACTGGTTCCCATTGCGTGAAAAATTGCCAATCATATCTTGCGATGAGTTTATCTCAAACTGATTTTCATCGCACATCGTCTCGCAACGCAAATCATCCACGCAAACTTGCGTAACATTAGTAAATAATGTCCCCGGTACCTGAATTTAAGACATTTAAATGATGTGATTCATTGATGAAGTTGAACCAGCAGTAAAACTGAACCAGGTTGAACGACTAGTTTTCTGTGAGCTTGAATTTCATGTATTGATATTTTTAGACGATTTCAAGATCCGCAACATGATTGTAGAGACAGGTAAATATTAGTAGAATAGTCAGAACTGATGACGTGGAGAAATATAGTAAGTTTATATAAAACCCACTATATACAAAGTCTTTAGAAGATTAAAAATGCGAAATTTATCTATCAAAAATTAAAATCAAAGGACTCAACTTTTCGAATTTTCACTAGACATCAACTCAAGTCTGAAGTTGATCTCTAGCGACAGATCGAAACGTTTTGTCCTTTAATTTTAATTTTTGGTAGATATTGTATAACTCTGAATTATGAATTATTTACACTCCAACCCTCTCATGGTGTATGGAGGAAAAAACAGTATTTACATAAATACAAAAAAAACCCAGAAAATAATAGTATTTTAAAAGATAACAAACGTTATTTACAACATACTATTTACACACAACCGGAGGGATCTATATACATCTAGACCTAATTCGATAAATTTAGCCAGATTTTTTGAAATATCAAGGTTCCTAAATGTTTTTGAATTTAAGTAGCTTTCACGGAATTCGGTTAGTAAGTTAAAGTAAAAAATAGAATGTAGTTCGTCTCATAAAACGTAGGAGGCGGGGGGCACTATATATCGGTTCTTGGTAAATAAAGATTTGAAAATTCATTCACAGGTAAAAGATAAGACCCAATCCTGAATTGAAATAAACGTCATCAAGCTCATTAATATAGTTATCAAATTTTTATCTAAATTAAATTGCAACTATTCTGTTATTTGTATTATAGAAGAGATTGTTGATGAGATAAAACACGAATATTTTCAAACTCCCGAATTTAGAAGTGAGTTTCCAATAACCTGTCAGAACCCGTTTTAACAACCAGAACTCAAATATTAATATCTGTATGTATTGTATTATTATTTATAGGATCAGTTGAGACTGCAGTGAATGAAGCTATCGAGAATTCAGGTAATTAATTATTTCCAATTAGTGAAATTCAGATTTTGAATTGAATTCAGTTTGGCCGAAAGTGTATGTTTTTATTGTACCAACATATTTCATGTTTACAGATAGATCAAAACTAAAGAAAAAACCAGACTATGAAGCTGCAGGTTTGTAAAACTCTTATCTTTAAAAATTAATTTGACCTGATGTGGCTGCTACACAGGACCGAATTTCATAGATTAGGGGGCCCATTTATATAGACTGGTATTATCTTTAACCCGGGAGTTAACTTAATTGAAAATGAATCAAGTTAGCCCTCCGGGTTAAAGTTAATACCAGTCTATAAAACCGACCCCTTGGCCCTGGAAACTTTTTGAAAATTGTCAGTCATCAATATAGTTTCTCAATGTTGCTATGGTGGTTATCAGCCTTGTTGAGGATTTTCCCCAAGAGGATCACCCATTTATTACGTATGCAAATAATTCAGAAAAATCCTCGAGTAAGCTGATAATAGTTAGATCGAGTCTATTATGTAGAAAAAGAGTGGATGAAAATGTAGTCACGTGATAAAATTCATCCGGAGCAGAATTGAATTTTAAACGTCATTAAGTTGCGTACAATACGCATTATTTTTTGCCCTTTTGTACACAATATTAAACCTAATAAATGGATGATCCCTTAAAGGGTAACTTTGAAGCCGCCCTATGAAACTGGGCCCATGATGATGACCACAAAGATGCGGTAATTTTCAGTTGCTTTCCATTCAGAATTTTATTCTATTATTTCAGTGAAGTGGATAGCTGATAAAATGAAAGGTAAATTGACTGATAATAAATACTCAGTTTCGTGATGAGTTTGTGTTGATGTTTACAGAATCATTTCTAATTTCAGATTTTACGGTTAAACCATCTGAAACATCATATGGTATGTAATATAATTGTTAAATACAGTTGATTATAACGGTCGCTGCCATCGTTTTTACTGCCACTGTTCACTCAACACGAACATTTTTCAGAGAACAAATTTGTAAAATCAAACTCAAATTCAATGAAAATACCATTTATAAATCGCCAAATTCATTATGAAGTCATATTTTTCATTGGTCCCAATAGTGGCTTGACTATATTTATACATGTATCTTGTGTGGATGCCTCATCTGTCAGTCAACTGGGCGGGAAATTGAGTAACAATTCATTAAAAAATCCTGACGTTTTTTTCAGAGAGTAATGAATTTGCTAGACTTGTACGAGCAAAAGGTAATGAATAAATGATGTGTGTTAAAATTGATGTTATCGATTATGATAATGTTTTATGATGCTATACGTAATTTAATTTCTGTTTCAGTAATTGAAAAATCAAGAAATTTGATGGATGAGATATGTGCTATAACAGATAAAAGTAATCAATATTGACTTCAATAAACATTTTACTGACTCGATAGTTCCATATTCATGGATTCATGTTTCCACATATATATAAATATATATATATATATATATATATATATATATATATATATATATATATATATATATATATATATATATATATATATATATATATATATATATATATATATATATATATATATATATATATATATATATATATAACGTGTCTTATGGTCCCCAAACCGGAAAATCAGGAATTTCAAAATAATGTTCTTTAAATTCATTTTGCGCTTCAATTTTCTTCGGCGATCTTTTTTTGAAAATCTCCTTCATCAACGAATCACCAGTAAATGTTGACGTCACTGTAGTGTATGATGTTATCTGCTCAATTTCCATCTGGAAAATGAAAAATCACCCATGAAATACTCGGGTTTATTGACTTCATGTAATTGTGAGAACTATCCATAAATTCTGGTCTGAAGTTGATCTGATGTTATATGTGAATAATATTGCTGTTTATAGTTTGGATGCATAAGTTTTTCAAGAATATTTCATATCATTTTCAGAAAAATTTTAAAAAAGCCTGGTTTCCTGGTATAGTTCATACAAAATTTTCATTTTTTTCAGAAATATTTTATTTTATTTTCAGAAAAATTAAAAGATCTCGGTTTCCTGGTAGATGATTCGAGTAAGTAAATTATACAGTCGTCACTTTCTGATTTAAACCATAATCAAATCACAATTAAGTTTGGGATGAAATTAAGTTTCGTGTTCGTTGATGAGAATCTGATGTATGATTAAACCGGTTTAATCTGGATTACTGGCAGGACACCAGGATGAAATTCATGTAGTTTGAGAAATCCAGATTTAAAATCGTATTCCATGAGATACTAGTTGATAATTAAATGAAGATTAGTAACCGAATCAAATCTGGATTAAACTGATTTCTTTCCCGCATGGCATTCATCGATCTACCGATCTATGTTTTCGGTAGATCATTAAACGTCAGTTCATTCCTTTGTCGGAGATCTCATAAATATGTATGTGATGTAAGGAACACTTTGGACTTAATAAAACACCCAGAAAAAATCAAAGCTAATTCTTACTTAATCAGGGGTGGAATTAGTTGAGGTATTATTAACCATTGTCACTGTTAACAGTAAAGCCGTAATTAGTTGAATTTTCAAGAGGTTGT
The DNA here is from genome assembly GCF_964204645.1 of Tubulanus polymorphus. Taxonomy (NCBI): domain Eukaryota; kingdom Metazoa; phylum Nemertea; class Palaeonemertea; order Tubulaniformes; family Tubulanidae; genus Tubulanus; species Tubulanus polymorphus. Next base: position 22,054,049 of record NC_134030.1, read on the forward strand.
ACATTTTATGAAACAGACTGTAGCGGGTGATATATAGTTGTATAAAAACAGTTACAAGCTGAACACATCTAAAACAGAGCAAACTCTAGGGGCTACTGATAAAGTATTGTGAATATAAGTTAAAGTTGACGGGTATCTACATTTAGGGAGTGTGCAGTTGTATTTGGTGTTTGGTATATATTGTAGGGCTTAGTCTAAGGTATGAAACTGCTGGTGATGGTAGATCAAGTATTGAACGGACATCGAGTAGTAGTGGTTGGTCACCTAGTGGTGATATAGTGAAATATGAAAATGAACCTAAAAGTGGCTGTAGTCAAAGTGCTGCTGATGATAGTCACACATATGGTGATACCGTATCGAGTGGTGATCGTGAGCTGAGTGATAACGGTACACAAGTCTAGTACCTAGCCGTCGTACCCCAAAAGGTTTGATTTGACACTAAAATCAGTTGTTGCATTGCAAGAATCAGGAGTTAACCTCTAATGGACAGTTTATCATCAAACGTTGAAGGGAACCCGTAACAACGACTGGTATTCAGACTAGTACACAGGATTATAACCGCCAGTCTCTAGTGGTGGAACTGGGTCTGGGTGGAACTGGGTGTAACTCACAACTGTGGAACTGTGTTTTGTATCACGCTATTATCAAGATGTTTGTTAATCTCTTTTTGGGCTCGAATCATTTGAGATTTTATACGAAAAGAAAAAGAAAAAGAGATGAACACAGTTTCTAATAAAATATTTATCTTTGTTATTTGGTTGTATGTAATTTCTGCGCTATTTGATTACTGTAGATCATTGATTAATTATTGCTGAAACAACTAATTATAATAACATAAGTTAATCATAAAATATATTTTTTGCTTTCATAAACTCTCATAAAATACTGATTATATATTTCTCGTTTTTCGGCGTCGTATCTGTTTTTTTTCGCTAGCGAGAAAACTTCTCTTTGTTTTGCTGAAATCTGTGAAGGTTCACATTTGATTGTTTGACTTTTATCAGTCAAAATACTGAAATGTGCTAAAATATACAGTGTAACTGAAGTAGATGAAATACAGTGTAACTGAATGATTGCAGTATTGTACCGTAGTTGTAACTATATCGAGCAGAAATAAATTGTAAACGAAATTGCTTTTTGCTAAATCATCAGCGGTTGTTCTTGGGGAATATTAGGCCTACATTATCGTCCAACTTACGCTGTATAACTGTATTTTGATACAATGTAACTGGTTTACTGTTTTACTATACATAAAATATGTGTTAAGTTAAAAACTGTAAATATGCATTACTGATTGATTTGATAAGTTACTGCATTACTGATTGGTTTGATTGATCATTGAAAACTGTGATAAGTTTTATTCCATTTGAAAAAGTTTTAAAAAACTTCGTGCTGTATTTTTTGCTAGAAATTGCTAATAATGTAACGTGCTAATTTTTTGCTTTATTCGCTTAAATAAAATAATTTATCTATGTAAATAAAGTCATTTATTTCTTTTCTATCAACTGCAGCCGGAGTAGAATCGACCCCGGGTCGGATGAGGTTGACCCTTGGTCATGTCCAATCTTACCAATAGCTTCCCGTTAACCCAAACTCTAGCCGAATAGGACGCGAACCTAAAATCTTCGGTGTGCCAGCCGGGCACGCTAACCACTAGGCCATAGACAAATAGTTCTTCAACGGGTTTGTAAATGCGTCTGATCAGTGTGGTGAACATTTATCTGTGGTGACTATCAGTCGGGTGTGTGGTGACTGATGACCATTCAGGTGCGGTGACTGTCGAGTCAGATGTGGAGACACTATTCACTAACAGTGCCCGCTCTATCATTCTGTGTTACAGTTACAGCAGTTTCAATGCAATTGTCAGCAATTTCTAAGGAAGTCGTTTTGTCCTGCAGCTCCTAAAAGTTGCCTCTTTTTCCATAGATGAAGTAGTCAAAATCACACCTTGTATCCATCTCTGAGACCTCTGCCTTCGCGACATCGTGAATGTATTTTACAATCTCTCGGAATTAATATCTTTTATTGTATTTCATTAAGATTTTCTAATTGATATCTAAAAGTTTGATAATTTTTGATTTTTCAGTTTCTAAAAATGTATACCTTATTTTGAGTGGAATGGATTGATTTTAGTAGAGACCCGCAGTTTATGGAGCGTAGATGGATTATAAAAGTAATAGTTCATTGACTCCAATAGGTGTAACATGCGATACATTGTTAAACCATTCTTGTCGTACGTGGCGTTGACCTCTTTTACCCGACTGGTATTTCTTCACACCTAAAGGTGCTCGCACATGTCTCCCGTTATATCAAACGAGCACCGATACCTCTTGTGAAAAAATCATGAAATTCAACGAAAAGCTTAAGATGTAACTGATTAAAGGTGAGTTTGTTGAAGTATTTAACTCCACTCCAGTCGGATCTGTTCAACTCGGAGATAACCGTTCAACTCGGAGATAACCGTTCAACTCGGAGATAACCGTTCAACTCGGAGATAACCGATCAACTCGGAGATAACCGATCAACTCGGAGATAACCGTTCAACTCTGAGATAACCGATTAATCAGAGATAACCGTTCAACTCGGATGTTGAAATATGTTTTTACGGCAGTATTTAAGAAATACATATCATCCAACTCGGATATCCCTCATCAAGTCGGACACGTTTTTTTGCGGTTCCAAAAGATCCGACTTGAGCGGAGTCTACTGTATTCAAGAATAAGAGTCAAACTTATATACTAGGCCTATATGCCACAATTTTATTATTCAATTTTCTGACCTAAATTCTAAAATTCTAGTGAAACTTTCGACGATTTTGAAATATTTTCTGAAAGCGGTGAAAACTATGCATTTTGTACAAAAATAAATTTACAAAGCAGTCACTATTTGTGCCCCTGGACTTTGGACCCCGGGGCTGATATGAAGGTCATACGATTATTGAAGGACGACCAGTGATTTTAACACCTTTCGCTTCCTGCTCAACGCTCGAATATATTGAATGTATCACCGGCGCTGATCATCAAAATCTTATCTTTAACTTCCTCAATTATCAGACAAAGTGGAACTCGATTTTTATTCTGTACTCTGTATCACAATGATGAACACACGTTTATTCGTAATAATCTACATAGTTTTATTAAAACTTGGAAACTTAAACACCGCAGAAACATCTGGAAATAAGACGCATAATTCAAGTAAGTCACTTGAACCAATGATAGCTTTTCTGTTGTGTCGATTTCATAGATTTCTGTCGATGAGAATTCAACAATTCAAGGTGTTTGAGACTCCCCGTACATAGGTCTAGCTATACTAACGGGATCTATAAAGGGCCTGTCATGTGAATAAATTTCCTAGAAGATGTTGCAGGCCCGTATGCTGCCTTTCTTTGTTGTGGGCAGTTCTCGATTACTGTATAGGAGGGGAGCGTTTTGTGGGGATTCCCCAAGAAAACTTTGATCATTTAAAGCCGTCAGTTTGAATTCATTATGTATAGCTGTAAACAAACGACTGTGTAGGACGATACGTGATGGGAAATGTAGTCTAAAAATTCGGAACTAGAGATTTTGCTGGGGGGGGGGGGGGTCACGTGGTGGAAAAAGGACCTCAATAGATTATTCGAAGTTTGTGCGTTTGTTTCATAGACTATTCATATTTATTTATTCGTTTCAGTGATTTATCCGAAGCCTGTTCCCGATGGAAAACCCGACATCAAAACAAAAGGACAGACGATTGAATATATTTGTAGAACTAGTGTTAAATATCCTACAGTTATATTCCAAAAGAAGAGAAGAGATTCAGAACAATGGGAAACAATTCCAGACGAACTGATTCGTATAACTAGAAATGTGAAACATATTACTTCTGCTTCACTAGAATTCAAAGCAGATTTCAAACTGCACAATGGAACAACATTTAGATGTCTCGTTCTTAAGGAAGGCCAAACAGATTTTGATTATCTTCAGTTTGATCTAATCGTAGTTCATCGAACTGGTAAGTAACAGTTTTAAAATGTGAACCTTCCCAGTCTGGAATCCTGCTACTAAATAAACATCGAATCTATCAAAACAAATTAATATTGAAACACAGCATCTCTGTTACTTTTAAATTACTTCGCAGTCGATTGCATGGATTTATAGTTTAGCAGCTACGTATCAAAAGTGCGTTTATTGTAGCGTATGACATGTACATTTTAATGCATTCTGGAACTTATAGAAATGATTCTCAAATTGACGGCCATACGACTCAGCGTGAAATTCATATTTCTGTTTAACGGATGAACATAGCCGACAGTTTAATTTGTTGTAGCTTCCTCTTTCATATACCCGTCATTTGTTCATCCATTTCTATCTCCGCACAAACATATCTTCTTGTGTCAACTACTAATTTCAAGGTCGCTTGATGAGTTGTTGATTTTAGATGCTGTATATTTGATATCTAAAAACCTGAATTTCTTCATTTAAAAAGTAAAAAATTGTCGCCCTCGTCACTTTTGGAATTGGGAATAAGGTTTTTTATTTATGTCTTTTTATTTCAAAAGGGATGTAAAAATAATAAGTATCGGCCGTTCTTGTAACTTTACCAAAAAGGGGTCGATGAGGAACACCATATTTATTTGCGTGGCCTTAATGCACGCGTCAGTAAACTAACCAAACTAAACCCAACCACAAACAGTCAAAGTTACTTTCTACATTTGATTGTTTTTCTCATTTCAGATTTGAATCAAATCCCGGCGACTGAAATCAGTAAATCAGGGTCAGTATCTATTTCACTTAGCGCACTACAAATAAATCATATTCTATATGTGAATCATTTCTTTGTTGTCGATGCTTTTTGTGAAATAATTTTGAATTGATATCTCACTCGTCTCATTGGCTTCCGATTAACAGTTCACCAATCATTATTCATCTCAATTTTCACATTTTGCCACAAAAGGTAACAGTAAGGGCAATTGCAAAATATGTGACCTCGATATCGCTACCACAAGCCCTGCCTTTTCACATCTGGGCCCAGTTGCACAGTCTTGGCTTAAGTCCAAAAGTCCTCTTAAACCTTAAGACTGGTCATAAGTTGTTAGATCTAGTATAAAAGAAAGTTGGTCTTAGACCAGTGTTAAATCTAAGCCATGACTGTGCAACCGGCCCCAGTTGCACGGTCGTGACTTAAGTCCAAAAGTGGTCATAATCTTAAGACTGTCCTTAATTTATTAGATTGGCTTTAGAACTAAGTTGGTCTTAGACTGGTCTTAAGTCTAAGCCATGACTATGCAACTGGCCTCTGTTCTGCTGATTTATCTTAATTGTAAATTTCGTCCTTTTCATTCAGAGTTCGTCTGCTTACTGCTGAAAATGTGGCCTCGAAAAACAAGGTCATTATAAATTTAAGTAATAATCAAACTAACTTGTCAAATAAAGTTCCCCGGATCCCAGACACAGAGTCGAATTAAACCCACTGAACTGTGAACCTCGATTTAGGATATAAAAGCGAATTGAATTTTATAATATAAACTGAATGATTAATTGATTGATATTTGCAGCTTGTGTTGAGGTTTGATTCCATTCTGTTCGTTTCTAGTTTATACCCGCGAATTGTCATCCGGTATATTCTACATCCTTCGAGTTTTCCTTTTTTTCTTTCTCTGACCAAATCGGTATACAGACTGGACCGGACCACAAACCTGACTGGACCATGATGATAATTTACATCGCTTGTGGAGTTATCGGTTTCCTCCTCGTCATCGTTATCATCGTTGTCATCGTCGTTTGCAGGTTTGTACTCAATAATCTCGGGCAGATTTCATATCTAAGATAATCCACCTATGACGTCATATTAAAACGTGAAATAATTTGATAAATCAGTGACGTTTCCCAAAAAGATGTCTTCATTCGTAAATTTGTATCTACCCATGCGCCGATTACTGGCTGAGTCAATCTCAAATCAGCAGGAATAATTCAATATCATGACCGAAATATCCGAAATCTAAAATCTCTTCACCGCTTAAATCACCCATGTTTCAGACGCAGGCGATTGCCAGGTGAAGGTCGTGTGGAGGTTGCGACACCGCAGGTACTCGACGTCTATGACGAGTTGTATGATGACATAGATTCTGTTACTGTAACTGACAAACTGCACACCAGCGATCAGAAAGTTACTACAGATCCGTACGTGAATATCGAGACCGGGAACGGCAAAGACACAGCTCCGTACATGGATATGGCAGCCGCGAAGGGTAAAGACACAGCTTCATATATAGATATGGAAGCCGGGAAGGGCAAAGACACAACTCCTTATATGGATATGGGACCCGGGATAGAAGAGGATACGTACAGGAGTACGGAAACCGGGAAGGACAAACACACAACTCCTTACACGAATACCGGAGCCGAGAAGCGCAAAGATAGACATAGTTACGTGAATACCGAAGCCGGAAAGGCGCGCCATTTGAAGAAAGATACTGATGAACCCGTGAAAGATGATGTTGAACTTTATTCTTACGCTACTGTTCAATATACTCGCAATAGGCGTTAGAGGGCGCCATTGAGCAAACGACTACTGATTATACATATGCAAAACATAAGGCTAGAAACAATTGATTATTTTTCATAATCTGCTGAGCTCAAAAGTTGAATCAGCTGCATGCATACATTATTTCTTTCTAAAAATAACAGACCCGACAGTTTTAGTAATGAACTGACTACATATCTTATTCTAGTTCACAAAAATGTTCGGGTCGACTAGGAGAAACAATTAGGTATGATTCACTAGCCTAAGTTTTAAGTTTTTGATATACACGGCATTTGTAGATTAGACTAAGAAACATCAATTCACTTCAACAATCATTCAAATTCCACTTTTAGCAAAATCCACATGGAGAATGCTTCAGTTTACAGGGCAGTATATATTTTATGATATTCAGCTACCAATGGCCTATAGTTCGTAGACTCTTATGAGGAGTTTTAAGTGCCAAATTGACTTGTCAATCATCTTCAGGGGCGGATCCAAGTAAGGCCGAAGCCTCCCCTTATCTCTTTTGCCAAGAAAATATTTTCACAACATGGATAAGGAATGTAACAAATATAGTAGAAAGTCTTTGTCATTCATTTTGTACTTGATTTACTCTAGATGCCCCCAGAAAATGATCCAATCCTGATTCCCCTAAAAAGATATATAAAATATGGTATAAAATCCGTCAGTCTTATTCTTTTCTTGATGATTTCTTTTCTTTTTTCCTCTTTTACTACTTCGGTCAAACAAGATACATTACACGATGGTAAAAGCTTTCCTAAAATAGATGTGTTTTAAGATTTCATTCAGAAGTATCGACGGATGAGGATTCCGGAATACTGGACGGTCAAACATTCCACATTGTTGGGACAGTGAACTTCAAAGCTCTATTGCCAAATGACCTTCTTGGAGACAGGTTTGACTAGAGGTGTTATCATTTATATCGACTCATATTCTATTCATCCATTATTAGATCAAGCACATTCTAATGATCTTAACATTTTATCAATATGTTCATTTCAGTTACTTTCACTTTGTCTCACTTTAAACCCATGTTTTAGTCTCTGGTTTGCAATTACACATTTTTTCATTTAATCAGACGGTTCACAGATCATTTCGTGCCTCGATATTTACCAACCAATCACTTCGTGCCTCGATATTTACCAACCAATGATATGTAGATGAACCGACCGATGTGTTTTACCAGGTGTTATCATTTATATTGACTCATATTCTATTCATGCACAGCGTTTATCGTTGACTCAATACATTTTCATAGTTCTATTATTCACCCTCTAAGGATTATATTTTAGTGGATACTTCCATTTTTCCACATATTTTCTTCGGGCTGATAGAACATCTTATGTGAAGTTAACAATTGATCGATCAGATTTTTTGACTTTTTAAATGCATCAGAATCGAGGATTAGTTGCTTTGTTTATGGATATTTAGAGTAGTTTCACTTTGTTTTTATTTCATTAAGGTAAAAATCATTTCCTCCTCTTTTCACATCTGGGTTTCGTTTCATGAAAAGTTTTAAGCTTTAGACAGTTAAATATGAATTGTTGTCCTCATTACAAACTTGAAGTAACCAATCATAGCAGCTGAACTTGAGAGATTCAAGTTATTTTTACTCTGTTTTGTAATATTGGACCCTGAGCGAGACTCCTGGTTTTGATGTACACATGTCTTGTATGCAGTGACTATCCATCACTTGGACGTTACCAAAAATACAAATGAAATTGAAATGCTGGTCGAATTTATACTAGGAATAGTTCGTTAACTCATTCGTCGCCTAGGAATCGAATTGACGTTTCGTCTTCGTAGTTCTCAACTTCCGCGACGATTCTAAAATGAGAACTACTAAACCGAAACGTAATTTCGATTCCTAGGTAGTTAAAGAAATACGATCTTATTCCTAGAATTAATTCGGCCATCATATCGCAAACCCCCAATCAGTCGCTTGCCGGCTCTGCCAAGACTGAAGATCCTTTCAGAATCGAATCAATTATACCAAGATAAGATATTTATTTCACTCCAACCATAAGAATGGTACATGGAGGCAAGATTGAATACAAAATATGAAATATAAAAATTTACAAAACATAAACAGAATTTTATACATATATACTTTCAGACGAAGCAAATGGGAAAATAATTCTATAACAAAGTTAAGATCCAATTTTTCAGTAAAACAATTTACAGACAAAGCAAGTACAGAGATTGAATTATATACAGCAAAATATACCACACGTATATACATATACACAATTTACTGGAGGGATTTTTATAAACTTAAACCTAACTCGATAAATTGAGCTATTTGTGGGTTAGGATTCGTTAATATTTCAGAGTTTCTGGACATACTTAAATGGATGGAATTATCACGCATATCATATAACATTAATGAAATGCAGGTCATCTCCTCTCTGACTACGTTACAGGCGGGGCACAGTCTTTCACTTCTGTATGAGCGTTCGATCGATTATCTACCGGTAACAAATAGGAACCAATTCTGAATTCGAATGAGCTATAACGCGCAAGACGATACTTTCAAATTTTCAGATATTTTCTTGAACATGTGAATTTAAAAATCGATCATGTATAAGTTTGTTAGACTTTTAAGTGCATATCAGAATGGGTTCACTTAGAATGGTTTAGTTTGATAGAATAGTTTTACTTTTCTGATAAACCGTTTTTTTTTTCATTAAGGAAAAACTCACTTTTTCCTAGACTCACTACACACCAGAGTTTGGTTTACTCCAGACGGTTATATTTGAAATCCATTATGAGTTTGAATTACTGTCCTCATTAAAAACTTAAGTCCTCACCTCATCAAGTTTTCTTCACTTTTTTGTGAATCGGACCCTGACCTACTAGTCTCCTAGACTTGATGTATATCTGTCTGCGGTAAAACATTGAACACTTTTAATTTTTGAACACCATTAATTTCCTATTCTTTTTGCATACCGGTAGAGATATTTACATCTTAACAATTGAACACCTCGTCTATAGAATTTCATAAAAATGCTTGTCGACAAGAGGTTCCCTGTGGAAGAGCGTTGTTGTAAGATGTGTTTAACTGTTTTCTGTATGTGACGATGATCTGAGGTTTGTGTCTTTATATCCAGGTAATGAATGAATCAAGATGAGGAATCTATGGAGGAATCCGCAGAAGTGTTTAGTGATCTACGTGATTATACTGTTGAATCTCATGGCGTACAACAACAGCCCACAAGCGTTTAGAGTCAAGAGAAATACCGGTAAGACAACGTGAAAGAACATATCATAGAGTATATATGGAAAATGTATTACATAAGATAAAACTTATCACCAGACTTTGGAAACTTGTATTTGAAATATCTGGGACAAAATGATAGTAGCTGAATAGTCCACTTGAACTGATACATTTACCTCGAATGAAAACCCACAATCTCTCAAGTGTTTTATATTTTACCTTAAACATTTTAACTATTCAATAATTGTATTTTATCTTCTAAAACTCCATCTGCACTTGATTCTTATACCCGGGTTATGCGTCTCCACTACGCTCGCAACACGATGCTGAGTTTTCCGCAAAACCTGGGTTGTAGAAACCGTAGTTGAAAAAGAAGGGTCCACTCCTTATTTAACCACGTTCGCGTAAAACTTTTAGAATTTTTACTAGAAGTGTAGAAAGTAAACCCGCGCAACGATTGAACTTAAAATTGAACTACAGATTGGTAGAAATCCCACAATAAAATCAGCGAAAGAAATTGAAATCAGAATTCAGAATTCATTGTAAACGAGAATATATTTCGAGCAACGTTTCGGCTAAACACAACTATGAGCCAATCATCAGGCGTACCGATACACGAGATATATTTAACAAGATATTTATACAGAAAATGAACTGAAGAATGAGTGATCGAAGTTAAATACAGAGTTACTGTAAAGTTATTCAAAACATAGACAAGGAAACAATAGTAGAAAGAGTTAAGCAACAGCAAACAGCAAACTAGGAGTAAAACGAGGAGGTAAATAAAACACAAAACCCGAAACTAAAACGAGGAGGTAAACCTGAGGGTAATCAAACAATGGCAAAAACATAACAAGGTTAATCAGAGAGTGATTGACTGAGAGAGTGAGGGGAAACAAAGAGGGCAGGCTAGAAGGGAAAATTAATATAATGCGGAGACAGGTGAAGCGAGAAATTTTGAGATCAATAAGTTGTGGGGGAAAATCGATATTCGAATTGTGGCAATTTTCCAGATGTTCAATTATCAGAGCTGATTTCTTAACGTGTCGTTTGGTTTGATTGGGACAGGGACACCGCACGAATACGTTTGTTCAGTGACTCATGGCATATAATGTATATTTGATATTTCAGCACCTGATGGAGTTGTACTGGACAGTGTGAATGTATTACCGGGTACAAGAATATTACGTATATTGTGTATTTGATATTTCAGCACCTGATGGAGTTGTACTGGACAGTGTGAATGTATTACCGGGTACACCTATGTTACTGTCGCAGGAAGGTAAAACTGTTAGTATTACCTGTAAACAGAGCAGCTCTGCAGCGACTGGTGTAGCATTCCAGCTACAAGTGAATAATGGACCAGAAGGGATCTGGATTGCATTACCTTCAGAATCAGCACCAGTTTGGGTTTTTCAGCCCGATGCTCGTAAAATGTATAAATGTGTGGCCATTAATTCAGCCGGAATTAAAGAAAGTCAAATCTACCAATCAGATGTAATCAGTGAGTATGCATCACTTATCAAATAATGCTGGGAAAATAGAAAAAAAGTTTCCTGTGCACATGTTATATTTTTTCGTGCATATAACTTTTATTTCAGGTATAAAGATAAATGAAAACCCGTGTAAACTGCATGAATTCCAACCATCACTAACTTGTACTTGTAAAGCCACTAGTAAGATTGGTAATCCAATCATCAAAGTAAAATGGTATGCTGATGGATTTACTGAAGGTTCAACGGATATTGATCAGATTCCCGATCAAGGCGTAAATACTCCGGTGAAAGATGGAGTTATCAACAAGAATCAGATGCGGTTTAATTTAATGCTGTACGCAATATTGATTCAATGTCGGTTATGGAAGTATAATGGGATCGAGTTACCGAAAGTAACACTTCAAGAACAAATACTACATCAAACTCCAATGAACGTTACGTGTAAGTTGGAGAATATTTTCATAAGAGAATTTTCATACGATATCAGAGTGACAATAATGCATGTTACATCATTTATTCTATTGGTAACTGCCCATAGTTTGAGATTTAAGAGTTACTATTTCATAACGACTGGTGATCATGCCGATGAAATTCTTTCGTTTTAATATTTGGTTCCAAGAAGGTATTACGAGTACCGAAGCGAATTGTTAATAATAACATTAAAAGGACTAGAATATGATTGTGCATGAATTTGCTTTTGAAATCGAACCTACTAGAAAACGATTTCACCTTCTATGATTAGGGCCTAGGCTTAAGATTTTGAGCCCACATGGAAAAATTGCAGCGAAATTGGTAAAAATGTTGACATAAAAAGTTCGTTTCTGTAACAATTGTCGTCTTCGGGTATTCTCGTGGCTATATCAGGGATTTTTAATTTGTAATATGGGACAAAGCTTCTTGGACCGGGACAATAGGATCACGCACAACTCACCCGAACAAAGGATTCTTTTCATGAGTGCGATAGATACGCCACCTATCGTTGATATGTATTGTTGCAAAAACAAATAAACTATATTACAATATAATTATGTCGGGAGTTACACCGTTACATTTCCGTCGATTCAAATTTCGACGCCCTTGATAAACACACATTCCTCGGAGCGCAAGTAATATTTTACCATGTTTTATGGACGGACGTTTTCTCGATTTTGCACCGATCAGTGAAATTGAAGTGGATAAACTTGATATCATCCAAAGTATATTTGCATCTTTATCTTTCAGATTTTCCCGATGAAATTGAAACACCAGATACTTTCACCGGAGAACCTGACATTAGAACTGAAGGAGAAGTTGTAGAATATACTTGTAGAACAGTGATAGGAAGACCCGATCCTACAGTGATATACCAACAGAAGAGAAGAGGTTCTGAACGATGGCAGCCGATTCCTGATCCACAACCTCGTAAAGTACCTCTCAAAATGGGTTTAAAAGGTTTTGACACGACGTACAAGTTCAAAGCTGATTTCAAACTGCACAATGGAACGTCATTTCGATGTGCTGTAAAGGAGAACCTTACGTTTCCAGAACCTCAGCAATTTAATCAAATCATTGTTCATTGTAAGTAACAGTTTCTTTTTCGAATTCGAGAAATAAATAATTTTCCCTGCAACAATACAGACCCCAGTGGTAGTGCAGACCTATCCACACATATAGCATGTCACAATGTAACCATGCTAAGCAGGAACATGACAGAGTCTCGCGATGTCATCAGGTTCGAATCCCTGCCGAGGGAGGAACGTGGAAGAGTCTCACAATGTCATCAGGTTCGAATCCCTGCCGAGGGAGGAACATGGCAGAGTCTCACGATGTCATCAGGTTCGAATCCCTGCCGAGGGAGGAACGTGGCAGAGTCTCACAATGTCATCAGGTTCGAATCCCTGCCGAGGGAGGAACATGGCAGAGTCTCACGATGTCATCAGGTTCGAATCCCTGCCGAGGGAGGAACGTGGCAGAGTCTCACGACGTCATCAGGTTCAAATCCCTGCGAGGGAGGAACGTGGCCGAGTCTCACGATGTCATCAGGTTCAAATCCCTGCGAGGGAGGAACGTGGCAGAGTCTCACGATGTCATCAGGTTCGAATCCCTGCGAGGGAGGAACGTGGCAGAGTCTCACGATGTCATCAGGTTCGAATCCCTGCGAGGGAGGAACGTGGCAGAGTCTCACGATGTCATCAGGTTCAAATCCCTGCGAGGGAGGAACGTGGCAGAGTCTCACGACGTCATCAGGTTCAAATCCCTGCGAGGGAGGGACGTGGCAGAGTCTCACGACGTCATCAGGTTCAAATCCCTGCGAGGGAGGAACGTGGCAGAGTCTCACGATGTCATCAGGTTCAAATCCCTACTGAGAGAAGATGGGTCTACTATGACAGGGCTTAAGAACTGTGCTAGGTCAGATATAACTTTTACTAATGTTTTGTTTGTTTTTCAATCAGATTTTGCTGCACCAGTTTGCAAGAAATCCAGTAAAAATAAAACAAATGCAGCGTATATTGTAACAGTTAATAGTTACCCATTGACTCAACAAGTTACATGTGACCCTCCAGCTGTCGTTCAAAAACTATCAAACTATCAGTGGAATATAACGATACCTATCGTAAATAGTACCACAACTGACTATAGAGGGCAGTGTTTGGCTGACGGTATTAATGAAAGGGTCATTAATGTCACTGGTTATCATCACGCCGGTCCAACTGATGAACCAGGTAAGATTCCGGGTCACAACTTTGTAAAATGATTTAATTCCATGACATTATAAAACTCGAGGCCATCATCTCTTAACTCGAAATCATTTCTACACAATCAAAAAATTTACTTACGAAAGTCGTTATTTTGATAAATTGTCACAAAATAACCTATTAATATATTTCATAGTCTCAATTTACTAAGTCGTATGTCGTCACATTACTGGAGTTGTCTCTATCATTGGGTCTCATTTTACTAGGTGTAAGTCGTCATTCATTTGAGTCGTCACAATTCGTATTCGAATCAGCCACCAGTATTTTACCTAACCTGTAACTCAATTAGATTAGTCAGTACAGCGGATGAGTCTTATGGGAAATCCGTGCGCGATGACGTAATTCTCTGTGTCGTCCGAACTGAATGTATTTTTTGTGAATATATCACATTCAAATATTTCGTAATGATTTAGCATCTTTAACTTTCTATCTTGAGGCTGCTTGACCCAATCAAGGAACAATTAATTTTCTCCCATTTCAAAAACAACTTATATACTTCATTTAGAGAAAATTTGAGCTTTGAAAGTTAAGAAGCAGTTACTTTTTGCTTGACCTATTTAATTATTCAATTCAATTGCTGTTGTTTTTATCAATAGTTACAATGGAACTATTTCTAGCTTTATATAATTCTATTCAATCGCATCACCGATTTGTTTAAATTTCAGTTCCAGAAGAAGGGACTGGGGGAATAGTGTTTGCTGTAATCAGTATACTGATATTACTGATTCTGATAATACTGTTTATACTGTGTCTTTGTGGTTGCTGTAAGTTTTACATAAAACCATCATTTAATCTGAAAAACTATGATAAACAAACTGCAGAATCAGAATACTGTGTTATTTCTCATTGACAGTGCGGTGCAGAAAACCTGATGATGAACTGTGTAGATGTGGAAATTGTAAGTTATGTAATAATTCAAATAAAGAATGCTAGAAATTGAAAATAGTGCATAAGGCCGAATGTATTCTAGAGCCCTAAGATAACCAGATACAGTTGATCCTCAATTATCTGTCCACATTTTTAATCTCGGGACCCTAGTTGCGCAGTATCATTCAAAAAGTGTTCGTAAACTATTAATCTGGTCTTAAGTTGTTAGTTCGGCTACAAAACTAAAACTGTCTTAAACTGGCCTTGAATGTTAGCCATCACTGTGCACATTACAAAACATTTAGTTGAAACACACAATAAAATGATGTTATCTGCAATCGTAGATTTTCCCCTGACAAAACCGGTCTCGATAACTGAGAGTTCATGAGGTCTGAAATCAGTCACACTTCTAGATTATGCTTAAAATTGCATACATGGGCTTAAAGAAACAACACAATTTTGTGTGCTTGCGTTTGACAAAAGATGACGATTCAAAAAATGATTGTATTGTTTTTTTTTGTTTTCAGCACTGAATTTCAATAGTATAAGCCGTGAACTAATGATTTGTAATTGTCGCACCGAGGACTCGTCGGACGATAAACTATGTGTATGTTGTTGCTGTAAGTGTCATAGAAAAATACCATCGTAGAATCGTAGAAAGGATTATCGCAAATTAGAATAATTTGTTTGTTTGTTTTTAGTGACTTGCAAATTACCTGCTGCCGATGAACCTGATAATAAGGATGACTCCTCAGATGAACTGTGTCATTGTTGTTGCTGTGAGTTCTATATATAAACTGATAAAGATTAATAGTCAGTAACTGTAGAATAAACTGTTGTATTATTTTCTATTTGCAGTGCTGTTGAGAAGTGAGCCGTCTAGATGTAATTACTGAAAGTTTTATTAACATTGAAAACATTGATGATTAATCCTGCAAAATTAACTGTTATTGTCATTGGATATTCACGAATTCAAGAATGTTTGGAACTTAGAAGAACAGAATGTTATCATTTCTGGGATTCAGCACGGGTTGGGTCGTAGTTTCAGATGGCTGCAAACGTGAAATGTGCTACGACCAAACATTCACCGGTTCATTAAAAATCATTTTGATATAAACCGCCGCCTCGTACCCATAGGAATTAACGCGGAGAAGCTACTATGTAACATCGTTCTCTTCACAAATAACGGTGTTTGAAAAAGTAACCATTTTACAATGTTTAGCATCATTCAACTTTCAATCAATTTTCTAGACACAATACGCGCATTATTCAGACCAGAATTTAGGTGCACGAGACGCATTAAAAATCTAAAGCCAGAATATGCGTAATGTTTATTTATTTTCGTCTGACATCGATCACTTTCAGATCTGAATCAGTGCGGCCTAAATAAACCGTCGTTTTTATATCTATTACGCAGGCAGCATTAATTAGATTATCTAATGGCTAATCAGTAGCGAATGAATTACTCGTAGATGCAGTGTCTTGGGTACAGGCTCGATACAAGTCACTGCGGGGTCACAAATCAACGTTGATAGGTTAAGATTACTTGCCTACGTAGGTTCTGCATTTTTCTCGTTGGGAAGTATCGTTACGTTGTTGGGTGACGATAGTAATAAATTATCACATATGCCTACCGGGTATCGGTAATGAAAACTTGCGTCCGGTGCCTTGTCCCAGTTACCATTTATTGCGAACTAGAAGAAATTCCGTAAATCCGTGATTCCGATATAGTACCGGTTTAAACTCGAGAAAGTTACGCAGTATCATTGGTTCAATTATCTCATAGCATTAGTATCCATGACTATCTTTAGTGGCTCCAACAATATCCAAATCACACTGTTTATTTATTGGGTTGATTTGTCAGGTGAATGTGCATCATGTAGACGAACAGTATTTCTGTTCTCTAATTTACAGTCACGTGTTTGGTTCCGAAATCTAAAGATGCGATTGAATTGTTGCGTTGGACAAGTGAAACCTGGTATGAAAAAGGTAAGATTCTCTCACATGATTTACTGCGCATATTCTCAGATATCGGTTTGATAATTTTAGGTGTTGTTTTCTCTTTGTAGATCATGAGAATTGGGTGAAAACACGTGACCAACTGCAGCCGGGTATTTATAGAATTATTAACCCTTTATTTCTATACTTTCTATATTCTTGCATGAATACAGTACCTGATGCCCTAATGTAAGTTGTCGTAAACTATTCTACTGGTCTTAAGTTGTTAGATTTGCTATTGGACCAAAATGAGCTTAGACTGGTTTAAGCTCAACTAGACATATTGGCCACAGAACTAAAACTGTCTTAAACTGGTCTTGAATGTAAGCCATCATGGTGCACATTAGCCCTATTACAAAATATTTAGTTCATTGTCAATCAAAATGTTGCGATCGTAGATTATCATAATATACAGAATGCTAGAAATCTAAAAATAGTGTACACAGCTGGAGGGATCCGAGCCAGATACAGTTCTTGATTACTTGCCTACGTAGGTTCTGCATTTTCTCGTTGGGAAGTATCGTTACGTTGTTCGGTGACGATAGTGATAAATTATCACATATGCCTACCAGTTATCGGTAATGAAAACTTGCGTCCGGTTCCTTGTCCCAGTTACCATTTATTGCGAACTAGAAGAAATTCTGTAAATCCGTGATTCCGAAATAGTACCGGTTTAAACTCAAGAAAGTTACGCAGTATCATTGGTTCAATTATCTCATAGCATTAGTATCCATTAGCATTAGCATTAGTATGACTGTCTTTAGTGGGTGGCTCCAACAATATCCAAATCACATTGTTTCTTTATTGGGTTGATTTGTCAGGTGAACGTGCATCATGTAGGACAAACAGTATTTCTGTTTTCTAATTTACAGTACCGCGTTTGGTTCCGAAATCTAAAGATGTGATTGAATTGTTGCGTTGGACAAGTGAAACCTGGTATGAAAAAGGTAAGATTCTCTCACATGATTTACTGCGCATATTCTCAGATATCGGTTTGATAATGTTTAGGTGTTGTTTTCTCTTTGTAGATCATGAGAATTGGGTGAAAACACGTGACCAACTGCAGCCGGGTATTTATAGAATTATTAACCCTTTATTTCTATAACATGTAGAATATCTTGCATGAATACAGTTCATAGTTTCAGAAATCATCCACTAATCATCTGAAAGATATACAACTGATTTTGCTTCATTATCAAATCTGTAATTATCAATTTAAGTTTATGGTTAACAACGTAATTTCTTGAAGATTTCTTGAGAATTGTTTGATCAATTATGTTGATATTTCGTTTATATCTGTATTAACCCTAGACACGCATCTGCAGTCTTACTGGTGCATGCCTAGCGACCATTGTTCTTAAAAGAAATCAGCACCTCATGCACATTTTCGAAGTCTATGGGAAATTTCAAAGACATTTGGCTCATTTGTCTCGAGGTCTGAAGTGGACAAAACAACATGCTCCGTAAAAAGACATTGGCTTGATCGAAATCAAGATGACTAATTTTCGATTTTCGTTTTCAAAAATCAGTACTATTTGTACATTTTGGAGGTTTTTCTAGAGACATTTTAATAGATGCTTTAATCTATTTTTCTTGATGTTTGGTTTATACATGTATCTACCCTAGATGTATCAACAGTTCTGAAAATGAATAGTTGGAATCAAGACTGGCGGCTATTGTTACTTGGCAGGGCGGTTAAAACGACCCTCTCCTTTTTTACCAAGTGCCCAAAATATAGGCTTGTCATTCCCTGTACTGATCATGATCTGATAATATGTTTCAAAGTTTCAAAAAGTGTAGCTAAATCATTTAACTGTGAATGACTATGTAACAATTATTTTTTCACTTCGTGAATGCGGCGCAAGCGGGCCACCAAACGCAAATAAGAAGGGACCTTCCCATGTGAGGTGAAACCCTCTTTTCCTTTCTGGCAGCTAGGGATCCACCCCTGTTTGAAAAAAATCAGCACTTTTTGCACAATTTACCGACTCATATGTGGAACAAACCAGCATGTTATGTTTTATTGTTTGTTTTGGTTAGGTGTTTAATGCAATTAACTCACAATTATTTCTATCTGTGAAGCACATTTGTAATAATGGATTACCATTGACAATAAACTATACGCGAGAAACATTTTTAGATGTCGTCTTTTTTTTCATGTAGCTAATATCTGTGTTGTTTTTTTAACAGTTAAAACTGGAGACTTTGAGGTCATTGAAAGGTCATTTAATCCAGGTATGTTAGATATTTATTCTAATTTCAATAAAACAATATAAACTCAGATGATTCATCGATGAATCAACTACTTGTTTGTTAACGTCGATGAATTCATTTAAAAAATTGATTTATCGTCAATTTTTCTTTCTAGAAATTGATAGAATAATTGTCGATGTTTACGGAACTGAGAATGATTGGATGATAACGAGAGATAAGGATAAACAAGGTAAGAGGAGTGATGACTCAGTTGCCAGGGTAAGTGTCAAACCGGCTGAATGGTTTGTTGCAACCCGGGGCCGGGTTTATAGACTGGTATTAACTTTAAACCCGGGGTTAGTTTAATTAATTTTCAATTAAGTTAGCCCCCGGGTTAAAGATAATACCAGTCTATAAAACCGGGTCCTGCATACAATACTGTACCGGAATATAACACTTCCCCGGGCCTCCTATCTTCACCCAACAGTAATTCAACCTGTTTGATGCACAATTTTTTTGATTATTGAAAAAAATGCTTTTTATATTTCATTTCAGCAATAGCTATCAGAGAATTCCTGTTTGGACAGTTATCACATGATGAAAGTAAGTAATCGTTTACCTATAGTTAAAGTGTTAGTTAGTTATGTACATGCACATGGGTGTTATGTGAACATGCACATGTGAGTTCAGTTGACATGCACGTGTGAGTTATATTTACATGCACATGTGAGTTCAGTTGACATGCACGTGTGAGTTATATTTACATGTTCATGTTATTATTACGTATACATATGAGTAATACATGCATGTACATGTGAACATGTGCATGTGAGTTTACCTGCGATGTGTTTTAAGTTTAAGTAGAGTTTGGTCAGTTTTCATACATTTCCAGGTTTGTTAGATTTGGTGAATGAAATTCTAAGTAAGTACAAAATCTCGGTATTGTATCAACTCTCTTCAACTCTAACCATCAGAAGTGTTTGTTATTGTTTATTGACAGGAAAATACGCGAGAATAAACGATTTAAAAACAAAACTATCAAATGAGATCGGTAAGATTTGATTGAATACAGTTATTGATGTAATGAGTTTATTGATTATTATTCTACTGTCAACTCATTTTGTAAATGTATTACAGATACATTACTGAACAAGAAGAGGTCAATAGATGGCGCTGATTACAATAGAGATGAAGGTACATGATTATTTACTGTTCAAATGAAATATTCAGCTTTGCAGATAGAAATGTGACGAATTCTATTCAAGATGGCCGCTTGGTAGCGTTTTGGCAAAAATCTATAAACCTGATACAAGCGACCAGTTTAGAATTTGTAATAATTCACTGTGTTATTTCGTGAAATGGAAAGTTAATCTAATGCCATTTTTGCCTAAATTCGTACCAATTTTGCCAAATTGGATGCATCAAAATTTGAGATGGAAATTTCATCTTGAATATATTAGACTATAGCATCAGAATTATTCAAGTTACAACAAAATAATCAAATTCACATTTGTTATTTAAGAAATAAGATGTGATACAAACTATGGGTAATGATACAGCATGAGTGTTGAACCAATTTCAAATCTAATTCTTTGTTTCAGATGAAGTTCATGTAAGTTTTATGACGCAATCTAATGAAGAGAAAAGACCCCTGACAAACAAAGAGAAACAGTTCATCAGAGATGGTCAGTAAAACTATGAATTCGATCAGAGTTAAATTTTCACATGTAGTTGACGACACTGAGTTACCAGAGAGTCTCGTAAAGTGTTTACAGGACTTACTGGCGAAAATTGCTAACTTTTTGAAAAAAGGACTTCCGAATTTGTCAAGTTTTATTTAGATACCTATTAGTAATGATTAGTCTTGTAGTGACCAGGGTTCAGTGATTCACTGTGTCGCTAATGTTTAGGATTTATCTGTATTTATCGATTTGCAAAATGAAGCGAGCGACAAAAGAGCAACTGCTCTGTGTGAATCACATTCAGCTTTTACCGGAAGCTCAAACCATTGATGATATTGTAGTTTTTTTTTGTAAGATTCAAATCCCCAGTAAACGGTTGTAATGAATTTCTATATTTTCAGTTGCTTCAGCAGTTGAATCTATTGTTGATTTGTTTGCTAAAATGTCCGGTAGGTTCCATAAATCATTTCAGTAAAAATACTGTGGAGTTTGTTGTGGAATCATTGAATAATTGATTGTGTTTATTTTTACTGTAGATGCTGAATTATGTGAACGAGGAATATTCAACATAAAACGTAGGTTTTAATATATATATATATATGTATTTATTGCCAAAGTTATAAACTTTTATGACAAAAATCGATATACAAGCATAAATGGCGGGAAACAATATAACATAGAACAAACATTGATACATGTATGTGGATTACATAATAAGTTAAGGTTGCCTGAGTATATAAACTTTCTTAAGGAATTTCGAAAGGTTTGAAAAATCATTGTTATTACGCATTAGAATAGAAAATTAATGCATAACAGATTATTATTTAGCCTAAAATTGTCCCTTGCACGTGCCGGTCACGGAGTATACGGTGTTTTATAGATGATCTAGAGTTTACCATGAATTGTTGTGTCCAGATATACGACAAACCACAGTCATCTAAAATCTTCTAAATAAATAATAGCCAGAGACTCTTAGCAATAATCTTTAAAATACAAATTCAAAATATTTTGTAGAGAATTGAACTAGGTTAAGTTTGTTCACACGAAATCGTTTTAACTCAAAAATTAATCAGAATTCTAGGCTTCACAATGTAGGAAAAATTCCAGGGGAATTAAGGTAAAATAGTTAATATAAGTGCAAGCTTGGGGTAATATACAACATTAAATCAGCCACGTTTTAAGAAATTTAAAGAAATGGAAACTTAGGGCTACTAAAATACAACCAAATACAACCAAAACCAAAAGTGGCATTTTTACCGGTGGCATTTTTTCCTATGTTGCAAAAGTTTCAAAAGTTTCTAAATGTGTCTAAATTCGGAATGGTTTCGCGAAGTTCAGTAAGAAGGGTACAATCAAAGAGAAAATGTAATTCATCCCCAAAAACATTGCAAATTGGGCACATTCTTTCATTTCTAGGTAGATGGAGATTAGGTAAATTGTCCCCTGAAAAATATGTTCCATTTGTAATTTCTAACTCACATACATTTCGGAATTTGCCTCATTCTAGTTTTACTTCGCACAAAAACTTATATTTTCGTTTTATCGACATTTACAGTGAGGTCATTAACGGCACAGTATTCAAATGAAGCCTTTAAAGTTTAACTGGAGTGATCTCTCATCCTCCGTGGATAACCGTGTTATCCGCATATAATGAATAATTGAGTAAAGCATCAATACCCTGATCACACCCCGAGTTCAGATTTGCTATAAACGATAAAGTTTGGTTGCCACGGTCATTAAAAAAGTCCTCAATATCATTCAAAAACTAAAGAGAAGGAATATGCGACAGGTTTTCTTGTCCTTCTGTCTTGTCCTTCAGCCCAGTACAGCCCCCTGGTGACAATATGAGATGTAACCTTTCTGCTATTTGTATTGTAGAAGAGATTGTTGATGAGATAAAATGCGAATATTTTCAAACTCCCGAATTTAGAAGTAAGTTTCCAATAAAATCAGAACCTGTTTTAACAACCAGAACTCAAATATTAATATATGTATGTATTGTATTATTATTTATAGGATCAGTTGAGACTGCAGTGAATGAAGCTATCGAGAATTCAAGTAATCAAATATTCTTCAAAAGTTCGAATTCTGTGATTGAATTGAGTTCAGTTTGGCTGAAGGTGCTTTTTTAAATGTATATACTTATATTTTACAGAAAAATCACAACACGGCAAAAAACCATGCTATGAATATGCAGGTTTGTAAAATTCTAATTTCTGTAAATGAATTTGACCTGATGTGGTTGCTACCCTGGACCGAATTTCATAGATTAGGGGGCAAAATATTCCCCTGGACCCAGTTTTATAGACTGGTATTATCTTTAACCCGGGAGATAACTTAATTGAAAATGAATCAAGTTAGCCCCCGGGTTAAAGATAATACCAGTCTATAAAACCGACTCCTTGGCCTTGGAAACTTTTTGAAAATTGTCAGTATTTAACAAGTTTCTCAATGTTGCTATGGTGGTTGTCACCATTGTTGAGGATTTTCCCCACGAGGATCATTCATCTATTACGTATGCAAAAAATTCAGAAAAATCCTCGAGTAAGCTGATAATAGTTAGATCGAGTCTATTATGTAGAAAAAGAGTGGATGAAAATGTAGTCACGTGATAAAATTCATCCGGAGAAGAATTGAATTTTAAAAATCATTAAGGTGCGTACAATACGCATTACTATTTACCCTCCCCCTTTTGTACACAAAAGTATGCAATTTAATAAGACCCCCTTTGTACAATTTGATTTTTGAGTTTAACCCCCTCCCTACCCAAAATGCGTACCTAATAATTGGGTGACCCCTTAAAAGGTAACTTTGAACCCGCCCTATAAATGAAACTAGGCCCATGATGATGACCACAAAGAGGAGATAATTTTCAGTTGCTTTCCCTTCAGAATTTTATTCTATTATTTCAGTGCAGTGGATAGCTGATAAAATGAAAGGTAAATTGACTGATAATAAATACTCAATTTCGTGATGAATTTGTGTTGATGTTTACAAAAATAATTCTAATTTCAGGTTTCACGGTTAAACCATCTGAAACTTATGGTATGTAATATTGTTATATACAGTTGATTATAACGGTCGCTGCCATCGTTTTTGTCACTGTCACTGTTCACTTAACACGAACATTTATCAGAGAACAAATTTGTAAAATCAAACTCAAATTCAATGAAAATACCATTTATAAATCGCCAAAATTCATTATGATGTCATATTTTTCATTGGTCCCAAAAGTGGCTTAAAGGACTTTGACTATATTCATACATGTATCTTGTGTGGGTGCCTCATCAGTCAGTCAAGTGGGAGGGAAGTTGAGTAACAATTCACTAAAAATCATGACGTTTTTTTCAGAGCGTAATGAATTTGCTAAACGTGCACGAGCAGCAGGTAATGCATAAATTATGTGTGCTGAAATTGATGTATTGATTTTGATAATGTTTTATGATGTTATACGTAATTTGATTTCTGTTTCAGTATTAAAAAAGTCAAAGAAAGTTTATTTTTGAGATACGTGATAATGTTTTATGATGTTATACGTAATTTAATTTGTTTCAGTTAAGAGGAAATCAAGAGAGTTGATGGATGAGATACGTGATATAACGGATAAAGGTAATCAATATTGACTTCTATAAACATCTCACTGACTCAATAATTCTATATTCATGAATTCATGTTTCCACATTAGTAATGTAACATGTCTGGTTCCTACGGAAGAGCGGCCACATGAAAATCTTTTTTAAAAGTCTTCTTCGGCAATGTTTCTTTCTTGATAATCACCTTCATCAACCAATCACCATTAAAATGTTCTGACGTCACTGTAGTGTATGATGTAATCTGCTTAATTTCCAACTGGAAAAGGAATCAACACCCATGAAATATTCGGGTTTATTGAATTCATGTAATTGTGATAACAATTCTGATGTGAGTTTGATCTGATGTTACATGTGAATGATATTGCTGTTTATAGTTTGGATGCATCAGTTTTTCAAGAATATTTCATTTCATTTTTCAGGCGAATTAAAAAAGCTCGGTTTCCTGGTAGATGAGTCGAGTAAGTAAATTATACAGTCATCACTTTCTGATTTAATAATCAAATCACAATTAAGTTTGGGATGAAATTAAGTTTCGTTTTCGTTGATGAGAAATCTGAAGTATGATTAAACCGGTTTAATCTGGATTAGCGGGACACCAGGATGAAATTCATGTAGTTTGAGAAATCCACATTTAAAATCGTATTCCATGAGATACAAGTTAATTGTTTGATAAAGATTAGTAACTGAATCAAATCTGGATTAAACTGATCTTGATTCAATAAGCTTGTTTGTATTTAATGTTCTAATCTCTACTGAACAGTATCATCAACAATGTTTGATAATATATAATGAAATCACTCACTAAGAATAAAAAGAGTGCGAAATGTTTCCTTATAAAGTTTCCTAGATAATATTCGTTCAACATTTAAACAATATCATAATAGTCATCTCCAGGGTTACTGAGTGTTACAACAACAATTATTAGGTATTATTTATACAGCCCAGAACAAATGAACTAATTAAGTGTTAAGATGTGACACAAACTATTTGTGTTTCATAAAATGCGTTACCTCTGTAAAATCAACTTATCATGGCTTCATCGTCATATGAATTGAAATCTAATTACGGTGATAATATTCATCAGTGTTTGTTAAAAATAAGAAGTAATCGGGTCACCTATAAATGAACGCTTCAGCGCACACGAGTGCATTTTCTAACCGACAACTCCATATCGGTAAACAGGTACAATGATCAAAAACCGAAATCTGGATTAAACTGATCTCTTTCCCGCATGGCATTGATCGATCTACCGATCTATGATTTCGGTAGATCATTAAACGTCAGTTCATTCCTTTGTCGGAGATCTCATAAATATGTATGTGGTGTAAGAAACACTTTGGACTTAATAGAACACCCAGAAAAAATCAAAGCTAATTCTAACTGAATCAGGGGTGGAAATAGTTGAGGTATTATCAACCATTGTCACTGTTAACAGTAAAGCCGTAATTAGTTGAATTGTCAAGAGGTTGTGCATTTTATGAAACACACTGTAGCGGGTTATATATAGTTGTATAAAAACAGTTACAAGCTGAACACATCTAAAACAGAGTAAACTCTAGGGGCCACTGATAAACTATTGTGAATATAAGTTAAAGTTGACGGGTATCTACATTTAGGGAGTGTGCAGTTGTATTTGGTGTTTGGTTTATATTGTACATATATCTATTTATAGAAGCTCCTAGTCAGAGTAAAGAAACTGCTGCTAGTGATGGTCAAAGTGCTGCTGTTGATAGTCACACAAGTGATACCGTATCGAGTGGTGATCGTGAGTGGGTTCATATCGGTACACGAGTCTAGTACCTAGCCGTCGTTCCCCATAAGGGTTGATTTGACACTAAAATCAGTTGTTGCATTGCAAGAAACAGGAGTTAACCTTTAATGAACAGTTTATCATCAAACGTTGTAGGGAACCCGTAACAACGACTGGTATTCAGACTACTACACAGGATTATAACCGCCAGTCTCTAGTGGTGGCAGGGTCTGGGTGGAACTGGGTGTAACTCACAACTGTGGAACTGTGTTTTGTATCACGCTATTATTAAGATGTTTGTTAATCTCTTTTTGGGCTCGAATCATTGAGATTTTATACGAAAAGAAAAAGAAAAAGATATGAACACAGTTTCTAATAAAATCATTGAAATCTTTATCTTTGTTATTTGGTTGTATGTAATTTCTGCGCTATTTAATTACTGTAGATCATTGATTAATTATTGTTGAAACAATTAATTGTAATTACATTAGTTAATCATAAAAAATATGTTCTGCTTTTACTAAAATACAGTGTAACTGAAGTAGATGAAATACAGTGTAACTGATCTATAGTGTAGCTGAAATACAGTGTAACTGAATGAATGTAGTATTTTATTGTACCGTAGTTGTAACTTAATCCAGCAAAAATAAATTGTAAACGAAATTGCTTTTTGCTAAATCATCAGCGGTTGTTCTTGGGGAATATTAGGCCTACATTGTAGTCCAACTTACGCTGTATAACTGTATTATGATACAATGTAACTGGTTTACTGTTTTACATAAAATATTATGTTTTAAGTTAAAAACTGTAAAATGCATCACTGTTTGATTTGATAAGTTACTGATTCCATAAATTACTGCATTACTGATCGATTTCATTGATCATTGGAAAACTGTGATAAGTTTTATTTCATTTAATTGAAAAAAATTTTGTAAAAACGTGACATTTTATGAAACCATTGATGCGGTTTATAAGATCAGCTACACGCGGACTCCTGGTAAAACTTCGTGCTGTATTTTTGCTAGAAATTGCTAACGATGTAACGTGCTAATTTCATTCGCTTAAATAAAAGAATTTATCTTTATAAATAAATTCATTTATTTCTTTTCTATAAACTGCAGCCGGAGTAGATCCGACCCCGGGTCGGGTGAAGTTGACTCTTGGTCATCTCCAGTCTTACCAATAGCTTCCCGTTAACCCCAACTCTAGCCGAATAGGACTCGAACCTAAAATCTTCAGCGTGCCAGCCGAGCACGCTAACCACTAGACCATACACCAGTAGTTTGTAAGTGCGTGTCTGGTCAGGTGTGGTGAACATTTATCTGTGGTGACTATCAGTCGGGTGTGTGGCGACTGGTGACCATTCAGGTGCGGTGACTGTCGAGTCAGATGTGGAGACACTATTCACTAACAGTACCCGCTCTATCATTCGGCGTCACAGTTACAGCAGTTTCAATGCAATTGTCAGGAAGTCGTTTTGTCCTGCAGCTCCTAAAAGTTCCTCTTTTTCCGTAGATGAAGTAGTCAAAATTACACCTTGTATCCATCTCTGACACTTCTGCCTTCCCGACATCGTGAATGTATTTTACAATCTCTCGTAAATTATCTTTTATATCTTTTATTGTATTTCACTAAGATTTTCTAATTGATATCTAAAAGTTTGATAATTTTTGATTTTTCAGTTTCTAAAAATGTATACCTTATTTTGAGTGGAATGGATTGATTTTAGTAGAGACCCGCAGTTTATGGAGCGTAGATGGATTATAAAAGTAATAGTTCATTGACTCCAATAGGTGTAAAATGCGATACATTGTTAAACCATTCTTGTCGTACGTGGCGTTGACCTCTTTTACCCGACTGGTATTTCTTCACACCTAAAGGTGCTCGCACATGTCACCCGTTATATCAAACGAGCACCGATACCTCTTGTGAAAAAATCATGAAATTCAACGAAAAGCTTAAGATGTAACTGATTAAAGGTGAGTTTGTTGACGTATTTAACTCCACTCCAGTCGGATCTGTTCAACTCGGAGATAACCGTTCAACTCAGAGATAACCGTTCAACTCGGAGATAACCGATCAACTCGGAGATATCCGTTCAACTCAGAGATAACCGATCAACTCGGAGGTAAGCGATCAAGTCGGAGATAACCGCAACTCGGATGTTGAAATATGTTTTTACGGCAGTATTTAAGAAATACATATCATCCAACTCGGATATCCCTCATCAAGTCGGACACTTTTTTTTGCGGTTCCAAAAGATCCGACTTGAGCGGAGTCTACTGTATTCAAGAATAAGAGTCAAACTTATACAGGCCTATATGCCACAATTTCATCTTTCATTTTCTGACCTAAATTCTAAAATTCTAGTGAAACTTTCGACGATTTTAAAACATTTTCAAGCGGTGAAAACTCTATATCTTGTACAAAAGAAAATTAGAAAGCTGGACTTTGGACCCCGGGGCTGATATGAAGGTCATACAATTATTGAAGGACGACCAGTGATTTTAACACCTTTCGCTTCCTGCTCAACGCTCGAATATATTGAATGTATCACCGGCGCTGATCATCAAAATCTTATCTTTAACTTCCTCAATTATCAGACCAAGTGGAACTCGATTATTTTCCTTTATTCTGTACTCTGTATCACAATGATGAACACACGTTCGTTCTTGATAATATACACGATTTTATTACAACTTGGAAACTTAAACAGCGCAGAAAAATCTGGAAATAAGACGCATAATTCAAGTAAGTCACTCGAACCAATGATAGCTTTTCTGTTGTGTCGATTTCATAGATTTCTGTCGATGATAATTCATGAACCTGAGGTATTACGCGCGTGACGTCACAGATCGTTTCACCGTCGGTGTTTGAGACTCCCGTACATAGGTCTAGCTATACTAACAAATAGGGGATTTATCAAGGGCCAGTCATGTGAATAAATTACCGAGAAGATGTTGCAGGCCCGTATGCTGCCTTTCTTTGTTGTGGGCAGTTCTCGAGTACTGGCGAGAGGAGGGGAGCGTTTTGTGGGGATTCCCCAAGAAAACTTTGATCATTTAAAGCCATCAGTTTGAATTCATTCTGGCTAATTTATGTATAGCTGTAAACAAACGACTGTGGAGGACGATACGTGATGGGAAATGTAGTCTAAAAATTCGAAACTAGAGATTTTGCTGGGGGGGTCACATTGTGGAAAAAGGACCTCAATAGATTATTCGAAGTTTGTGCGTTTGTTTCATAGACTATTCATATTTATTTATTCGTTTCAGTGATTTATCCGAAGCCTGTTCCCGATGGAAAACCCGATATTAAAACACAAGGACAATCGATTGAATATATTTGTAGAACTAGTGTTAAATATCCTACAGTTATATTCCAACAGAAGAGAAGAGATTCAGAACAATGGGAAACAATTCCAGACGAACTGCTTCGTATAACTAGAAATGTGAAACATATTACTTCTGCTTCACTAGAATTCAAAGCAGATTTCAAACTGCACAATGGAACAACATTTAGATGTCTCGTTCTTAAGGAAGGCCAAACAGATTTTGATTATCTTCAGTTTGATCTAATCGTAGTTCATCGAACTGGTAAGTAACATTTTTAAAATGTGAACCTTCCCAGTCTGGAATCCTGCTACTAAATAAACATCGAATCTATCAAAACAAATTAATATTGAAACACAGCGTCTCTGTTACTTTTAAATTACTTCGCAGTCAATTGCATGAATTTATAGTTTAGCAGCTACGTATCAAAAGTGCGTTTATTGTAGCGTATGACATGTACATTTTAATGCATTCTGGAATTTATAGAAATATCCTAACATTGACGGCCATACGACTCAGCGTGAAATTCATATTTCTGTTTAACGGATATATAGCCGACAGTTTAATTTGTTGTAGCTTCCTCTTTCATATACCCGTCATTTGTTCATCCATTTCTAATCTCCATACAAACATATCTTCTTGTGTCAACTACTAATTCCAAGGTCGCTTGATGAGTTGTTGATTTTAAATTTTGTATATTTGATATCTAAAAACCTGAATTTCTTCATTTAAAAAGTAAATATTTGTCGCCCTCGTCACTTTTGGAATTGGGAATAAGGCTTTTTATTTATGTCTTTTTATTTCAAAAGGGATGTAAAAATAATAAGTATCGGCCGTTCTTGTCACTTTACCAAAAAGGGGTCGATGAGGAACACCATATTTCTTTGCGTGGCCTTAATGCACGCGTCAGTAAACTAACCAAACTAAACCAAACCACAAACAGTCTAAGTTACTTTCTTCATGTAATTGTTTTTCTCATTTCAGATTTGAATCAAATCCCGGCGACTGAAATCAGTAAATCAGGGTCAGTATCTATTTCACTTAGCGCACTACATAAATCATATCATATATGTAAATCATTTCTTTGTTGTCGATGCTTTTTGTGAAATAATCTTGAATTGATATCTCACTCGTCTCATTGGCTTCCGATTAACAGTTCACCTATCATTATTCATCTCATTTTTCACATTTTGCCACAAAAGGTAACAGTACGGGCAATTGCAAAATATGTGACCTCGATATCGCTACCACGAGCCCTGCCTTTTCACATCTGGGCCCAGTTGCACAGTCATGGCTTAAGTCCAAAAGTGGTCTTAAATCTCATGACTGTTCTTAAGTTATTAGATTGATTTTAGAACTAAGTTGGTCTTAGACCAGTCTTAAGTCTGAGCCATGACTATGCAACTGGCCTCTGTTCTGCTGATTTATCTTAATTGTAAATTTCGTCCTTTTCATTCAGAGTTCGTCTGCTTACTGCTGAAAATGTGGCCTCGAAAAACAAGGTCATTATAAATTTAAGTAATAATCCAACAAACTTGTCAAATAAAGTCCCCGGATCCCAGACACAGAGTCGAATTAAACCCACTGAACTGTGAACCTTGATTTAGGATATAAAAGCGAATTGAATTTTATGATATAAACTGAATGATTAATTGATTGATATTTGCAGCTTGTGTTGAGGTTTGATTCTATTCTTGTTTGTTTCTAGTTTATACTCGCGAATTGTCATCCGGTATATTCTACATCCTTCGAGTTTTCCTTTTTTTTCTTTCTCTGACCAAATCGGTTTACAGACTGGACCGGACCACAAACCTGACTGGACCATGATGATAATTTACATCGCTTGTGGAGTTATAGGTTTCCTCCTCGTCATCGTTATCATCGTTGTCATCGTCATTTGCAGGTTTGTACTCAATAATCTCGGGCAGATTTCATATCTAAGATAATCCCCCTATGACGTCATATCAAAACGTGAAATAATTTGATAAATCAGTGACGTTTCCCAAAAAGATGTCTTCATTCGTAAATTTGTATCTACCTATGCGCCGATTACTGGCTGAGTCAATCTCAAATCAGCAGGAATAATTCAATATAATGACCGAAATATCCGAAATCTAAAATCTCTTCACCGCTTAATAACCCATTTTTCAGACGCAGGCGATTGCCAGGTGAAGGTCGTGTGGAGGTTACGACACCGCAGGTACTCGACGTCTATGACGAGTTGTATGATGACATAGATTCTGTTACTGTGACTGACAAACTGCACACCAGCGATCAGAAAGTTACTACAGATCCGTACGTGAATATCGAGACCGGCTACGACAAAGACACAGCTCCGTACATGGATATGGCAGCCGCGAAGGGTAAAGACACAGCTTCATATATAGATATGGAAGCCGGGAAGGGCAAAGACACAACTCCTTATATGGATATGGGACCCGGGATAGAAGAGGATACGTACAGGAGTACGGAAACCGGGAAGGACAAACACACAACTCCTTACACGAATACCGGAGCCGAGAAGGACAAAGATAGACATAGTTACGTGAATACCGAAGCCGGAAAGGCGCGCCATTTGAAGAAAGATACTGATGAACCCGTGAAAGATGATGTTGAACTTTATTCTTACGCTACTGTTCAATATACTCGCAATAGGCGTTAGAGAGCGCCATTGAGCAAACGACTACTGATTATACATATGCAAAACATAAGGCTAGAAACGATTGATTATTTTTCATAATCTGCTGAGCTCAAAAGTTGAATCAGCTGCATGCATACATTATTTCTTTCTAAAAATAACAGACCCGACAGTTTTAGTAATGAACTGACTACATATCTTATTCTAGTTCACAAAAATGTTCGGGCCGACTAGGAGAAACAATTAGGTATGATTCACTAGCCTAAGTTTTAAGTTTTTGATATACACGGCATTTGTAGATTAGACTAAGAAACATCAATCCACTTCAACAATCATTCAAATTCCACTTTTAGCAAAATCCACATGGAGAATGATTCAGTTTACAGGGCAGTATATATTTTATGATATTCAGCTACCAATGGCCTATAGTTCGTAGACTCTTATGAGGAGTTTTAAGTGCCAAATTGACTTGTCAATCATCTTCAGGGGCGGATCCAAGTAAGGCCGAAGCCTCCCCTTATCTCTTTTGCCAAGAAAATATTCTCACAACCCGGATTAGGAATGTAACAAATATAGTAGAAAGTCTTTGTCATTCATTTTGTTCTTGATTTACTCTAGATGCCCCCAGAAAATGATCAATTCCTGATTCCCCTAAAAAGATATATAAAATATAGTACAATATTCGCATTCAATCAGTTTGTTTGTCTTATTCTTTTCTTGATGATTTCTTTTCTTTTTTCCTCTTAACTACTTCGGTCAAACAAGATACATTACACGATGGTAAAAGCTTTCCTAAAATAGATGTGTTTTAAGATTTCATTCAGAAGTATCGACGGATGAGGATTCCGGAATACTGGACGGTCAAACATTCCACATTGTTGGGACAGTGAACTTCAAAGCTCTATTGCCAAATGACCTTCTTGGAGACAGGTTTGACTAGAGGTGTTATCATTTATATCGACTCGTATTCTATTCATCCATTATTAGATCAAGCACATTCTAATGATCTTAACATTTTATCAATATGTTCATTTCAGTTACTTTCACTTTGTCTCACTTTAAACCCTTGTTTTAGTCTCTGGTTTGCAGTTACACATTTTTTCATTTAATCAGACGGTTCACAGATCATTTCGTGCCTCGATATTTACCAACCAATCACTTCGTGCCTCGATATTTACCAACCAATGATATGTAGATGAACCGACCGATGTGTTTTACCAGGTGTTATCATTTATATTGACTCATATTCTATTCATGCACAGCGTTTATCGTTGACTCAATACATTTTCATAGTTCTATTATTCACCCTCTAAGGATTGTATTTTATAGGATACTTCCATTTTTCCACATATTTTCTTCGGGCTGATAGAACATCTTATGTGAAGTTAACAATTGATCGATCAGATTTTTTGACTTTTTAAATGCATCAGAATCGAGGATTAGTTGCTTTGTTTATGGATATTTAGAGTAGTTTCACTTTGTTTTTATTTCATTAAGGTAAAAATCATTTCCTCCTCTTTTCACATCTGGGTTTCGTTTCATGAAAAGTTTTAAGCTTTAGACAGTTAAATATGAATTGTTGTCCTCATTACAAACTTGAAGTAACCAATCATAGCAGCTGAACTTGAGAGATTCAAGTTATTTTTACTCTGTTTTGTAATATTGGACCCTGAGCGAGACTCCTGGTTTTGATGTACACATGTCTTGTATGCAGTGACTATCCATCACTTGGACGTTACCAAAAATACAAATGAAATTGAAATGCTGGTCGAATTTATACTAGGAATAGTTCGTTAACTCATTCGTCGCCTAGGAATCGAATTGACGTTTCGTCTTCGTAGTTCTCAACTTCCGCGACGATTCTAAAATGAGAACTACTAAACCGAAACGTAATTTCGATTCCTAGGTAGTTAAAGAAATACGATCTTATTCCTAGAATTAATTCGGCCATCATATCGCAAACCCCCAATCAGTCGCTTGCCGGCTCTGCCAAGACTGAAGATCCTTTCAGAATCGAATCAATTATACCAAGATAAGATATTTATTTCACTCCAACCATAAGAATGGTACATGGAGGCAAGATTGAATACAAAATATGAAATATAAAAATTTACAAAACATAAACAGAATTTTATACATATATACTTTCAGACGAAGCAAATGGGAAAATAATTCTATAACAAAGTTAAGATCCAATTTTTCAGTAAAACAATTTACAGACAAAGCAAGTACAGAGATTGAATTATATACAGCAAAATATACCACACGTATATACATATACACAATTTACTGGAGGGATTTTTATAAACTTAAACCTAACTCGATAAATTGAGCTATTTGTGGGGTAGGATTCGTTAATATTTCAGAGTTTCTGGATGTACTTAAATGGATGGAATTATCACGCATATCATATAACATTAATGAAATGCAGGTCATCTCCTCTCTGACTACGTTACAGGCGGGGCACAGTCTTTCACTTCTGTATGAGCGTTCGATCGATTATCTACCGGTAACAAATAGGAACCAATTCTGAATTCGAATGAGCTATAACGCGCAAGACGATACTTTCAAATTTTCAGATATTTTCTTGAACATGTGAATTTAAAAATCGATCATGTATAAGTTTGTTAGACTTTTAAGTGCATATCAGAATGGGTTCACTTAGAATGGTTTAGTTTGATAGAATAGTTTTACTTTTCTGATAAACCGTTTTTTTTTTTCATTAAGGAAAAACTCACTTTTTCCTAGACTCACTACACACCAGAGTTTGGTTTACTCCAGACGGTTATATTTGAAATCCATTATGAGTTTGAATTACTGTCCTCATTAAAAACTTAAGTCCTCACCTCATCAAGTTTTCTTCACCTTTTTTTGTGAATCGGACCCTGACCTACTAGTCTCCTAGACTTGATGTATATCTGTCTGCGGTAAAACCAGAACACTTTTAATTTTTGAACACCATTAATTTTCTATTCTTTTTGCATACCGGTAGAGATATTTACATCTTAACAATTGAACACCTCGTCTATAGAATTTCAAAAAAATGCTTGTCGACAAGAGGTTCCCTGTGCAAGAGCGTCGTTGTAAGATGTGTTTAACTGTTTTCTGTATGTGATGATGATCTGAAGTTTGTGTCTATATTTCCAGGTAATGAATGAATCAAGATGAAGAATCTATGGAGGAATCTGCAGCATTTCGTATTGATCTGCGTGATTTTACTGTTTTATCTCATAGCGTACAACAACAGCCCAAAAGCGTTTAGACTTAAGAGAAATACCGGTAAGAAAACGTTAAAGAACATATCGTAGAGTATATATGGAATGTGTATTACATAAGATAAAACTTATCACCAGACTTTGGAAACATCTGGGACAAAATGGTAGTTATTCAACCACTTGAACTGATAAAATTTAATGCTTCGAATTAAAAAACCTACAATCTCTTAAGTGTTTACATTTTACAATGGAAAAGCCTAGACCTGACCTCAATGTCACAGTAATCATAGGAATTCCCCACACAATGTTCTGCAGTAAGTGTATACTGTCTATAACGACTGAATTGTACCAAATATCCACATACATTGATTCTGTAGCCTCTGAATGTATTGAGAAGTACCGTCAGACTGAAAAGGGTTTAAATCGGTACAATTAGTTTGAATATTGACCGTGGCAGCATCTCACAGGCTGTGTCTTAAAATCATGGATAAATGCGTGTGAATATAAGTTTTGAAAAATATCAAACAGATGATTGTTTATTTCTTGTTAAACCTCTTCAAACGGTGACAATTTTCGGAAGACAATTTCCTTAAACAAGGGGCTGTAGTTGCTCTGAAGTCGGTTTAAGGTGAATGAAATTGAGATGTTAATTGGTCAATTTTGAACAATGGCTCTGACAATAGAAAGCTATATATTGCCAGCACCTGATGCAGTTGTACTGGACAGTGTGAATGTATTACCGGGTACAAGAATATTACGTATATTGTGTATCTGATATTTCAGCACCTGATGGAGTTGTACTGGACAGTGTCAATGTACTACCGGGTACAAGAATATTACGTATATTGTGTATTTGATATTTCAGCGCCTGATGGAGTTGTACTGGACAGTGTCAATGTATTACCGGGTACAAGAATATTACGTATATTGTGTATTTGATATTTCAGCGCCTGATGGAGTTGTACTGGACAGTGTCAATGTATTACCGGGTACAAGAATATTACGTATATTGTGTATTTGATATTTCAGCGCCTGATGGAGTTGTACTGGACAGTGTCAATGTATTACCGGGTACAAACATATTACTGTCGCAGGAAGGTAAAACTGTCAGTATTACCTGTAAACAGAGCAGCTCTACAGCGACTGATGTAGAATTCCAGCTACAAGTGTATCATGGAGGCACCTGGACTGCATTACCTACAGCATCAGCACCAGTTTGGGATGTTGTACTTGACGCTGGAAACATCTATAAATGTGTGGCCACTAACTCGGCAGGAATAAAGGGAAGTCACATCTATGAATCAGATGTGATCAGTGAGTATGGTGACAATTTGAACTCTAAGAATCGGCTTGTCACGTGATAATTTATTTCTCCTCTGCAACGGAACCCAATTTCAATGTTGCTGGGATAGGCTGAAAATAAGCCATGATTATAAAATCATCAGGAAAAGTCAAACGTTGACTCTACAAGAACTTATCGTCTTTTCTGAACTGATTGACAGATCTCTGGTACTGACTCGGATGACAATTACTAAACCAGTAGCCTTCATACATTTACTGTTCATTGTCGGTTGTCTGACAATACATGTATTTTTTGTGCCAAATTCCAACGCTCTTATTCTCTGTGGAAACAAGTCAGCATATCCTTTCATTCAGCACTTATCAAATAATGCTGGGTAAATAGAATAAAAGTTTCCTGTGCACTTGGTATTTTTTGTATATATTTTGTATTGTAGGTATAAAAATAAATGAAAACCCGTGTAAACTGCATGAATTCAAACCATCACTAGCTTGTACTTGTAAAGCCACTAGCAAGATCGGTAATTCAAACATGGCGGTAAAATGGTATGCTGATGGATTTACTGAAGGATCAACGGATATTGATCAGATCCCCGATCAAGGCGTGAATACTCCGGTGAAAGATGGAGTTATCAACAGGAATCAGATGCGGTTTAATTTAATGCTGTACGCAATATTGATTCAATGTCGGTTATGGAAGTATAATGGGATAGAGCTACCGAAACTAACACTTCAAGAACAAATACTACACCAAACTCCAATGAACGTTACGTGTAAGTTGGAGAATATTTCCATGAGAGATTTTTCATACGATATCAGAGTGACAATAATGCATGTTACATCGTTTATTCTATTGGTAACTGCCCATAGTTTGAGATTTAAGAGTTACTATTTCATAACGACTGGTGATCGTGCCTATGACATGTTTTCAAATTCTTTCGTTTTAATATTTGGTCCAAAGAAGGTATTTCAAATACTTAAGCGAATTGTTAATAATAACATTAAAAGGACTAGAATATGATTGTGCATGTATTTGCTTTTGAAATCGAACCTACTAGAAAACGATTTCTTTCACCTTCTATGATTAGGGCCTAGGCTTAAGATTTTGAGCCCACATGGAAAAATTGCAGCGAAATCGGTTAAAATGTTGACATAAAAAGTTCGTTTCTGTAACAATTGTCGTCTTCGGGTATTCTCGTGGCTATATCAGGGATTTCTAATTTGTAATATGGGACAAAGCTTCTTGAACCGGGACCATAGGATCACGTACAACTCACCAGAATAAAGGATTCTTTTCATGAGTGCGATAGATACGCCACCTATCGTTGATATGTATTGTTGCAAAAACAAATAAACTATATTACAATATAATTATGTCGGGAGTTACACCGTTATATTTCCGTCGATTCAAATTTCGACGCCCTTGATAAACACACATTCCTCGGAGCGAAAGTAATATTTTACCATGTTTTATGGACGGACGTTTCCTCACGTAAATCAACGATTTTGCACCGATCAGTGAAATTGAAGTGGACAAACATGATATCATCCAAAAATGTATTTGCATCTTTATCTTTCAGATTTTCCCGATGAAATTCAAACACCAGATACTTTCACCGGAGAACCTGACATTAGAAATGAAGGAGATGTTGTAGAATATACTTGTAGAACAGTGATAGGAAGGCCCGATCCTACAGTGATATACCAGCAGAAGAGAAGAGGTTCTGAACAATGGGAGCCAATTCCTGATCCACAACCTCGTAAAGTACCTCTCAAAATGGGTTTAAAAGGTTTTGACACGACGTACAAGTTCAATGCTGATTTCAAACTGCACAATGGAACGTCATTTCGATGTGCTGTAAAGGAGAACCTTACATTTCCAGAACCTCAGCAATTTAATCCAATCATTGTTCATTGTAAGTAACAGTTTCTTTTCGAATTCGAGAAATAAATAATTTTCCCTGCAACAATACAGACCCCAGTGGTAGTACAGACCTATTCGCCATTAGCATGTCACAATGTAACCATGCTAAGTAGGAACGTGGCAGAGTCTCGCGATGTCATCAGGTTCAAATCCCTGCCGAGGGAGGAACGTGGCAGAGTCTCACGATGTCATCAGGTTCGAATCCCTGCTGAGAGAAGATGGGTCTACTATGACAGGGCTTAAGAACTGTGCTAGGTCAGATATTACTTTTACTAATGTTTTGTTTGTTTTTCGATCAGATTTTGCTGCACCAGTTTACAAGAAATCGAGTGAAAATAAAACACACGCAGCGTATATTGTAACAGTTAATAGTAACCCATTGACTCAGCAAGTTACATGTGACCCTCCAGCTGTCGTTCAAAAACTATCAAACTCTCAGTGGAATATAACGATACCTATCGTAAACAGTACCACAACTGACTATAGAGGGCGGTGTTTGACTGACGGTATTAATGAAAGGGTTATTGATGTCGCTGGTTATCATCACGCCGGTCCAACTGATGAACCAGGTAAGATTCCGGGTCACGACTGGATGAATTTTACATGAATTTGAAGATTCAAATGATTCAATTCCATGACATTATAAAACTCGAGGCCATCATCTCTTAACTCGAAATCATTTCTACACAATCAAACAATTTACTTATGAAAAGTCGTTATTTTTCTAAATTGTCACAAAACCTATTAATATATTTCAAAGTCTCAATTTACTAAGTCATTTGTCATTATTATTGGGTCTCATTTTACTAGGTGTAAGTCGTCATTCATTTAAAGCGTCACATACATACATATTACAAAAAAATAATTTTTGTATTTTACCTAAAGTGTAAATCATTTAGATTAGTCAGCACAGCGGAGGAGTCTCGTGACGTCATCAGATTTAAATCCGTGTGCGATGACGTAATTCTCTGTGTCGTCAGAATTGAGCGTTTTCTATTATTATCTGTGAATTTATCACATTCAAATATTACACAATGATTTAGCATCTTTAACTTTCTATCTTGAGGCTGTTTGACCCAATCAAGGAACAATTAATTTTCTCCCATTTTAAAAACAACTTATTTACTTTATTCAGAGACTATTTGAGCTTTGAAATTAAGGAACAATTAATTTTTGTTTGACCTAGTTAATTATTCAATTCAATTGCTGTTACTTTTATCAATAGTAACAATGGAACTATTTCTAGCTTTATATAATTCAATTCAATCGCATCACCGATTAATTTGAATTTCCGTTTCAGATGCAGGAAATGGAGGCAGAGTGTTTGGTGCTGTAATCGGTATACTGATATTACTGATTCTGATAATACTGTTTATACTGTGGCGTCGTGGCTGCTGTAAGTTTTACCTAAAACCATCATTAAATCTTTAAAAAAAATAAACAAACTGCAGAATGAAATACTGTATTAGGTGTAGAAAACCTAATGATGAACTTTGTAGATGTGGAAATTGTAAGTTCTGTAATAATTCATTTACATAAAGCTTAAAATTGAAAAATTGTGCATAAGGCTTGAGGGATTCGAGGGTTCCCCAGGTGGCCAGATACAGTGGTTGCTCCTCAATTATCAGTCCACATTTTTAATCTCGGGACCCTAGTTGCACAGTTTTATTCCAAAAGTGGTCGTAAACTATTCTACTGGTCTTAAGTTGTTAGATTTGCTATTGGACCAAAATGAGCTTAGACTGGTTTAAGCTCAACTAGACATATTGGCCACAGAACTAAAACTGTCTTAAACTGGTCTTGAATACAAGCCATCATGGTGCACATTAGCCCTATTACAAAATATTTAGTTCATTGTCAATCAAAATGTTGCGATCGTAGATTATCATAATATACAGAATGCTAGAAATCTAAAAATAGTGTACACAGCTGGAGGGATCCGAGCCAGATACAGTTCTTGATTACTTGCCTACGTAGGTTCTCCATTTTCTCGTTGGGAAGTATCGTTACGTTGTTCGGTGACGATAGTGATAAATTATCACATATGCCTACCGGGTATCGGTAATGAAAACTTGCGCCCGGTTCCTTGTCCCAGTTACCATTTATTGCGAACTAGAAGAAATTCTGTAAATCCGTGATTCCGAAATAGTACCGGTTTAAACTCAAGAAAATTACGCGGTATCATTGGTTCAATTATCTCATAGCATTAGTATCCATGACTATCTTTAGTGGGTGGCTCCAACAATATCCAAATCACACTGTTTCTTTATTGGGTTGATTTGTCAGGTGAATGTGCATCATGTAGACAAACAGTATTTCTGTTCTCTAATTTACAGTACCGTGTTTGGTTCCGAAACCTGAAGATGCGATTGCATTGTTGCGTTGGACAAGTGAAACCTGGTATGAAAAAGGTAAGATTCTCTCACATGATTTACTGCACATATTCTCAGATATCGGTTTGATAATTTTAGGTGTTGTTTTCTCTTTGTAGATCATGAGTATTGGGTGAAAACACGTGAACAACTTCAGCCAGGTATTTATAGAATTATTAACCCTTTATTTCTATAACATATAGAATATCTCGCATGAATACAGTTCATAGTTTTAGAAATTATCCACTAATCATCTGAATGATATACAACTGATTTTGCTTCATTATCAAAACCGTAATTATCAATTTAAGTTTATGGTTAACAACGTAATTTTTGACTATTTTATCGTATGTTTTTGGTAGATGTTTAATGCAATTAACTGACAATTATTTCTATCTGTGAAGCACATTTATAATAATGGCCTCTTATATTAACTCACTGGATACAATGGAAACACGTTTACGCAATGAAATAAACCAAATAATTTGGACCAAGAAACTTTTAGATTTTTCAGAAACTATTCCATATTCACGTACTAAATCCTGGACTTCACTTGTAGCAAGTGAGGATCCACCAGGTGCAAGGAGGCAATTCCTTGCTATTTTTAGGGACTGAACTTTTCGTGAGAAATAAGAAAAAGCATGTGAAATCCCTGATAATGTGTTTGCCTAAGCGTTGTTGTCGTCGTTAACCGGCACTTTTTTCGGCAGTCCTCCAGTTCATGGTGTTTCATCGATCGTTCATTGATGTGTTTGGTTGAATGACTGGACTGGTTCCGGGTCACATGTACTCTGATCGTGCCTAGAAAACGTATCCACGCATCTAATTTTAAACAATTTTCTGCGGAAGAACGCCCACTAATTTGTGCACCCCTCCCTGAAATCCTGGATCTGCAGCTGTTCTGCGGCAATAGAGGATTCCCATTGAAAATCAACTATACGCGAGAAACGTTTTTAGATGTCGTCTTTTTTCATGTTTATCTGTAGCTAATATTTGTGTTGTTTGTTTAACAGTTAAAACTGAAGACTTTGAGGTCATTGAAAAGTCATTCAGTCCAGGTATATTATTCATTGTGATTTCATTTCAATAAAACAATATAAACTCACATGATTCATCGATAAATCAACTACCTGTTTGTTAACATCGATGAATTCATTTAGAAAATTAATTTGTTGTCAATTTTTCTTTCTAGAAATTTTCAGAATAATTAAAGATGTTTACGGAACTGAGAATGATTGGGAGTTAACGAGAGATAAGGATAAACAAGGTAAGAGGAGTGAGTGGTAAGAGTAGTGAGTGGTAAGAGTAGTGAGTGGTAAGAGTAGTGAGTGGTAAGAGTAGTGACGACTCAGTTGCCGGAGGAAGAGCAGAACCGACTGATTGGTGCCCTGCATGTCTCTCTAAATATGACACTTCTGCCTCCTATCTTCATCCAGCAGTAATTCAAACTGTTTGATGCACAGTTTATTGGACTATTGAACAAATAATTTCTATAATTCATTTCAGCAATAGCTATCAGAGAATTCCTGTTTGGACAGTTATCAAGTGATCAAAGTAAGTAATCGTTTACCTATAGTTTGTTTTAAGTTTATGTACGCATGTGATGTATGTAAACATGCGCATGTGAGTTATGTGAACATGCACATGTGATTAATGTGTGCATTGACATTTGATTGATACATAGTAAGTTGTGAGTTGGGTAAACATGTTCATGTAAGTTAACATGCACATGTGATTAGTTTACGTGTTTTAAGTTAACACAAGTTTCATCAATGTTTATATTTTCAGGTGTGTTAGATTTGGTGAAAGAAATCCTAAGTAAGTTTACGAAACGACTCAATATTTCCTCTTCAACTCGAATCATCGATTCAAATGTGTTTGTTATTATCTGTTGACAGGAAAATACGTGAGAATAAACAATTTAAAAACGAAACTATCAAATGAGATCGGTAAGATTTGATTGTATACAGTTATTGGTGTA
The DNA here is from genome assembly GCF_964204645.1 of Tubulanus polymorphus. NCBI lineage: Eukaryota > Metazoa > Nemertea > Palaeonemertea > Tubulaniformes > Tubulanidae > Tubulanus > Tubulanus polymorphus. Next base: position 22,096,863 of record NC_134030.1, read on the forward strand.
TGAGTTTATTGATTATTATTCTACTGTCAACACATTTTGTAAATGTATTACAGATACATTACTGAACAAGAAGAGGTCAATAGATGGCGCTGATGTAGTTTACAATAGAGATGAAGGTACATGATTATTTAGTGTTCAAATGAAATATTCAGCTTTGCTGATAGAAATGTAGCGAATTCTATTCAACATGGCCGCATGGCAGCCACTGAGAATAATCTATAAACCTGATAGAAGCGACCAGTTGGGAATTTGTTATAATTCAGTGTGTTATTTCGTGAAATGGAAAGTTACTCTAAATTTCTTTGCCTAAATTCGTACCGTTTTGGTCAAATTGGATGCATCAAAATTTGTGATGGAAATTTCATCTTAAAAATGTCAGACTAGAGCTTCAGAAATACTCAAGTTACAACAAAATAATCAAATTTACAATTGTTATTTAAGAAATAAGATGTGATATAAACTAGGGGTAATGATACAGCATGAAACAGAATTTCAATTAAACTAATTTCAAATCTATTTTTTCCGTGTTTCAGATGAAGTTCATGTTAGTTTTATGACGCAATCTAATGAAGAGAAAAAACCCCTGACAGACAAAGAGAAACAGTTCATCAGAGATGGTCAGTAAAACTATGAATTCTATCTGAGTTCCAGTTTGATGTCGGGTTCACTACACAGTTACAGAGAGTCTTAAAAAGTGTTAAAAAAACTTACTGACGAAAATTTCCAACTTTTTGAAAAAATGTCTTCCGCATTTTTCAAGATTTATACAGATGTCTGTTAGTAATGATTAGTCATGTAGTGAACAGGGTTCAGTGATTCACTGTGTCACCAATATTTAGGAGTTATCTGTATTTATGGATTTGTTCACCCAGTCCTGAGAATGGTCGGTTCGCGGAGCTCCGTATACTGCCTATACTAAAGGGGTCGCGTTAGCGATATACCACTGACAAGGTTTTCAGTGAATGGATTTGCAAAATGAAATGAGTGCCAAAAGAGCAACTGCTCTGTGTGAATCACATTCAGCTATTTTTTCGCAGGCTTCAAATCCCCAGTAAACGGTTATAATGAATTTCTATATTTTCAGTTGCTTCAGCAGTTGAATCTATTGATGCTTTCTTTGCTAAAATGTCCGGTAGGTTCAATAAATCATTTCAGTAAAAATACTGTGGAGTTTGTTGTGGAATCATTGAATAATTGATTGTGTTTATTTTTACTGTAGATGCTGAATTATGTGAACGAGGAATATTCAACATTAAACGTAGGTTTTAATTCTCATTTTATCCTCAACTGTTTATAAATACATGTGCTCTATAATCTACCGTACATGTACATGTGAGTTCTCTATACATGTACATGTTAGTTCTCTGTACATGTACATGTACAATACTGAAGTATTCGTAAGTTCTGTGGTTAATACTTTTTCTTTATATTTCAGCTACTGATGAAATTGCTGGTAAGTGATAATATTCACTACGATGTTTAAACTGGTGCTAAGTCTGTTAATTGAAATATAGTTGTATCTATTTATAGATATGTTTGTAAAAGAAACACTTCAAACAGAAGTTAAACAACAGAATGGTGAGTGTTCAGTTAATCTAGGAATCTATCAGGAAGGGGCTTACAACTATAAACTGATTACATATTAAACATATTTTGTCTAATTACAGAAAACCTCGTCACACAAATAGAAAACCAGAAAGTAACTGATGAAACAAGGACAGGTTTGTTACATTATAATCGAAAATTTATTCAGATTTTTTTGATCTTCTGAAAACATGTACAGTAGATACAATTTTACACCGCAATAGTAAAAACATGTAGTAGAAACTATTATTTATGGTTGGTTTTACAGAAATGGAAGTGGCCGATCGGAAGCGTTTTGTGAACAAAGATATTTGTGGTAAGACTGAAAATGTTGTTCTTTCATTATTTTTCACGATAATTACAAATCGTTTCGTTAATGAGAAATCCAAGGTACAATAAAGCCAGCTGGACCCGGTGATGTGGAACAATTGGTAACTTTGTCGAAATTCATCTGCTGTGTGGGAAATTTAAGGTTTTATAAAACCCAGATGTATTTATATGAAATTCTAGTTAGAACTGATCTACCAGATCAGTTCAAACTAGAATTTCATGAATTTCATGTGTTGTAATTTCATTAGAATAACATGAATATTGACCAGACTTGTCAATATTCATGTTATTCTATTCATGTATTCATTTGTAGAATCAGTTTTATTGGGTTCAAGTTTGCAGAAATTAGAAGAGAACAAACATTCGACAGAACTAGATAAAAGTAAGTGTAAACTTTCTTTGTCTCTAGAACTAAATTTACAGAGTATTTGATGACCATGAATTGAAGATGAAATTTATCGATGTCATCAGATTATCAGAGGCATCTGATTCAGAGCCGAGTTTTAAGTGGTGTTAAACTAAGAATGTTGCTAGGTGACAGTTTGTATCGATATGAATAATATTCAGACTGAGTTCATCGTAGATGATTAAAATCAGTTGTGTTTAAACGCCAAAAAGTTACCCAGTATCGTCAGTACAAAATCAATCATAGTTTGAAGAAACCGTGTTTTGATTGTCATGCATGTATCAAATGGGGTGGCTCCGAAAATATCCAAATCATGTCATCATAAGAGGCTAGCCGAGGGTGATTTCTGTCAAAATGCTCCATTTTGGGAAATTATTTTTTCATTAGTTTATTTCATTGTTCAACTATATTTTTAGGTATTTATGAAATAAGTCGAGATGTTTTAGGTAAGAACTAAATAATAGTAACAAACTATAAATACCGAGGTCTAGGGTCGAAAGCAGACGTTTTAAAAGAAATTATCAGCTGACAAATTTCAAATTACATTTTCTAGGAGTTTCTCGTTTCTTTCTGATTAGCCAGAAACTTGTTAGGTTGAATTTCATTCAGAAATTTGAATAGATTTGAATAGAAGTCTCGATGTCACCGGAAGCGAATGCCGTGTTGTAATCATGAATTATGTTCTTTTATTCAGAAATTAAATTGAAAATCGCAGTTTTTAAATCTATCAGAGGTAAGAGGTTTATGTATGGATTGCATCACAATCAGCAGGGTTTATTCCATCATTTTCCAAGATTCAACCTGAGCTCAATTTTTTCCTGGAACTCAATTTCTCATTTTTTTCATGATGATACATAGGCCTATTTACAAATATTTCTTAAAATTGCTCAATTTGTTTTCTGAGAACTCAATTTCAGTTCTGATGAAATTTTCCTAGTAATTTATCTTGACGAATCACTTTTAGAATTGTACGCTGGACGAGCTGAAAGATTTCAGAAAGAACTCAAAGAGAAACTGAAACAAGAGGAAAATAAAGAGAGAAAAAACGAGGAGGAATTGAACAGAATAATTCACAGTTCAGTTTGTCAGGCGTTTAAATATATCACTGATATGAATGAAAGTAAATATCGATTTTATATCTCAAAGTATAATGCACTTAACATGTCGCATATTATATGTAAATGAATGCACATGTCACATGTTCATGTAAATGAATGCACGTCATGTAACATGGTTCAAACATCTTTGATACATTTCAGAAACTCTGGTGGATAGTAATGTTGTACGATATGGAGGTTTGTATATAATTTACATGGTTCAATCACAAACCAGTTTTTAGCCCACTTGGGACTTTAGTCCCAGCGGACTATTGCGTTCACTTTTCGTCCGTCGTCCGTCCGTAGACGGAATCCAGTTATTTTGGGATGTTTTGAAGACGCTTCAAGGTAACGTCTTGATATTTGGGTTACACATGTATCTACCCTAGACACATCTTCAGCCCAAAAACTGGCCCTGTCAGATTCAAGATGGCCGGCTGGCAGCCATTGTTGTTCGCCAAAATTAGCACTTTTTACTTTTTGAGGGTAATTTTGAAGACGCTTTGATCAATTACATTGATCTTTCGGATATATGTGAATCCCCCGAGGGCCCATCAGCAAAAATTGGGTCGATCGGACTCAAGATGGCCGTCCTATGACCTTTTTTGTGCCCAAAATGTCAATTTTGGCCGGAATTCTGGGTCCTTTAGCTTCCTACTTGTTTGCCATTTCTCATTGCAATTTGTGATGGGTATTCTTTGGAAAGGGATGTTTTATACCTGAGATAGGTATTTTTGATCTGCCAATTATGACGCAATTGGCGGCCATCTTGGTGTCATCAGTACTCATTCGTAGGTGGGAAAAAGTTTTTCCACATTAAATTGATACCTTAGCATATTGTGTTACTATATTCAATTGGAAAGTTGTAGCCCATAACGTGTTCTATGATTTTGGTGAGTTTCAAGGTCATTGGTTTTTGTATGTGGCCACCAGGGGGCGTTGAATAATACAATAACTTAGTATCGCTATATTTTATTTGTACCGATGCATATTTTGTTACCACAATCAATTGGAAAGTTGTAGCTTATGACATCATCTATGATTGTGGTGAGTTTTAAGGACATTATATATATAGTCACCAGGGGGCGTTGAATAGTAGAATAACTTAGTGTTTCCTTATAAGATTGGTACCTAGGCATATTTTGTTACCATGACCAATCGCAAAGTTGTAGTTCATGACATGTTCTATGATTGTGGTGAGTTTCAAGGTCATTGGGTTTTGCATATGGTCACCAGGGGGCGTTGAATAGTAGAATAGCTTAGTATTTCCTTATTATATTGGTGCCTAGACATATTTTGTTAGCATGATCAATTGCAAAGTTGTAGTTCATGACATAGATCATTGGGTTTTGCATATGGTCACCCGGGGCCGTTGAATAGTAGTCAGAATAACTTAGTATTTCCATATTAAATTGGTAACGAGGCATATTTTGTTTTCACAATCAATTACAAAATCGTAGATGCTGACATGTTCTATGATTGTGGTGGGTTTTAAGGTCATTGGTTTTTGTATATGGTCACCAGGGGGCGTTGAATATTGAAATTGTTAGATTGTTGAGCATTTGACACCACTTCCCAAGTAGGCATGGTGTCCCTGGACCCCTAGTTATCATGAATAATCTGTTTGATTTTCTATCTATTTATATTCCAGTGAGTCCAGAAGAGATAAGTGAGTTCTGATTGATATTTATAAATATTCTCAGTACAGTAGACTGCGCACTTGTCTTTGATTTCATGTTGTAATTCGTCATATTTACCTTTTTATAAGTTGCAGTGATTTTCTATATTGATAGATTCTAAACTTCGTGAATTAGCCGATAAAGAGTTTAAAGACAGAACAGGTACTGTACATATTACAAAGTGTGAAGACTCTTGAATGGATTGTTTTGATATCGGTTACCCTAGATCCGAGTGTCGTACATAGAAAGCAAGCTAACCAGTAGACCATAGACGTATAAACTAGTCTAGTTTATACGTCCATGAGTAGACCAATAGAACTAGTCCACTGGTTAATGTTTATACAGCTTGTCCTATATGCGGAACGCTGTGACCTTTTTTGAGCCCAAAAAGTTCATTTTCGCCCTGCATTCCGAGACCTGTAGCTTCCGAATGGTTTGCCATTTTTCATTGAAATTCGTTATGGATATTTTTAGAAGGGCTCTTAAACATATCAGATGGGCTGACGTTGAATAATGGAATTTAGTAATGTTTTAAATCTTATTGATGTTTATAATCAATGTTTATTACAGTCGGTAGATTTAAGGGAATAAAGACACCTGAAGAGATAGTGACTGTAACGCTGAATATACCGACACAACTCCGCACTGGTAAGTGACTACACTGAAACTGTATGTTGGAATTGGAATTCAATACAGTAAACTTAAAATTAGTCGAGAATCAGGAAAATCGGTTTATCACAAACTTAAGGAATCTTTATTTGAATTTAATCTAATTTGTAGACTTGTATTCAGCTGGACGAGATCCAGTTATTCTGCCGGATCGAGCAGGTATTGTATAAGTCCGTAAAAAACTTAAGATAACCAGTTTAATTCCATTCCATAATCATGCCGTTATCAAACGCCAACATATTTCAGGGAATAAATCCCGCAAATCTAAATTCAGTGGAAATACCATTCTTTATAATGCCTTGTACTTCATCGGTCCCAACTGTTGCATCATGAAGGACTTTCACTGTGAACAAAATTTGAGTTTTTTAAGAGCATTAGCCTGAAATATTCTGCAACTGATCATTGTCCCCGAAAGGACGATTAATTCTTCTAAGTTCTTGTAACGAATCGTTAAACTGCTCGTTATTAAAACCAGAAATCGCTCTTCCGTCATATACCTAATTGTTTGGTTAAGGCCCTGAAAATGGGGTTCTAACCATGGTTTACTGGTATTTTTAATGTCAAAATGCAAACTTAAAGCAACAACGGTTTTATAATGAAACCACACTCATTGAATGCTGTGTCTATGTTTGCTGTTTTTATGTGAATTTCAGTGGAATATTTCAAGGATGAATTCATTAGCGCAATACAATCTGATGAATCATTGAAAACTGCTACTCAAACTGCTTTAGATAACGGTAAGTTACATCTACAGTAAACTACATTTACATCTACAGTAAACTACATTTACATCTACAGTAAACTACATTTGCATCTACAGTAAACTACATTTAATACATCTACATCTACAATCAACAATTAGATACATTTATTCACTAAGATTGTCAATCATAGAAATTTGTTTGTGGTTTTTTAGAATCAAGTAAAATCAACGAATTGTTGAGGAAAGAAAAGTCGAATGGTAAAATTGTTTGATAAAATGCGGATAATTTGTTTGTTTTCACGAACCGAAAAATAATTCAAACGTTTTTCTTCTATTTCTTAGTTAATAGAATTTATGGTGAAGTGAAAAAGAGAATAGAATCAATGTCTACAGGTTTGTATTTTAATGATTTTCTATCAATTCTTGCATTTAAATGTCGGATATATTTCCTCGTGTTGAGGCTTCTTTTCATAAAGCATGTTATAATATATCATATTTTTCATAAACATATCATATCATATCATATACCACTATCATATACAATGTCATCAAGTACATATATAAAATACGTATATCACATATCATATCACGCCATACCACATCATTTATGCTTGTAAAATGTGATTTTGAAGGTGATGAGTTTTGTTTTACTTTTTATCACGAATTGATGCATTGCTTAATTTACGTTCTACTTCTATTTGTGATTTCAGAGGAATTAAATGAACAGGGAATCGTAGTTTATAGAAGTGAGTAAAAGTCAATTTGTCTGATTTGAATTCTAATCTGTTCATCAATTCCATAGTTTTCCTGTTCCATAGTTACCCTGATCCCATAAACTCCTCACAAGAGACTCCCAACACTAGAATCATAACCCCTCAGTTTTTTTAAATTCAGATCTAAATCAAATTAAGTAAGAATTTTATAGTAAAAGTGAACTGTATGAATTTATCTGTTTAGATCTAATTAATGTATATTTATTAGTTATTGTTGTTGTTCTGTTTTTCAGTAAAAGATGAAACAGCGAGTAAGTACTGATGACAACTTCCATGTTAAAATTTAGATAAAAATATATATTTGTCATCTCCTGTTTTGAATAGTAGTGGTTCTTATATAGCGCTAAATCCAGTGAAACCGTTTTACAGATGATGAAAATACTTCCTTCAAAAGGAAGGATTGTGAAAGGAGAACATTTTGGTGTTTATAGTATTATCCAAAACCTATGATATGAGTAATATGCATAAGTAGTTTTTAGTTTGTGGTTGCGGTTACATGAACTTTTGAACTTTATTGTACCATGTGTTTTGTACCACGTGTTCCTGGTTTATCTTTGTATGTGTGAATCCTTACTTATCAATAGAACGTCATATAGTAAACACGTAGTCTCAATATTTCTTCTTCCACGCCGTTTTGTGTTGCTTACAAGCTCTTTTACAACACATGTTTCTCTCTCCCTGCAGTAATCTATTGTGTTTATTCTGTTACAGTGAGTAACATCAAACCAATTATTGCAGACAGAATCCAAACGGAATTTAAAGGTGAATACATTGTGTTTACTGTTAGGTGTTTCAATTAACAAATTTAATCGGTACCGAGAGTAAGAATGGTGGTCGACAGGTCCCGAGTTAAGGGTGAAGGTCGACTGTATTTTGTTGGAGGATATTTGACGCTGTAGCAGCATAAATAGTTTACATCATCAGACGATATTTTAGTAGTTTCTAATGAGCATTGTATAATTACAGATTCACTAGTGACTGTTTTAGAAGAGAAATGTCAAAAGGCTATCAGTTTGTGGCCATCAAAACACTGGGAATACGATATATCTCGCGCGAGTAAGTTCATTGTGAAATCAGTTTGTGATTTATAATAGAATTCTATTGTATAAAAACTTGTCTATTGTTTATTACATATAGTGTCTGTACTCAGTGAATTTACCAGTAGAACTTTAAACACAAACACAGGTTATTGGAAACAAGTCAAAGAATGTTTCGGTAAATAATAAATTCTTGTTTCACTGCTGATTCTTTTTTGATGATCTGATTTGTAAGGATGACCAATAATTGTTTGTTCTGTTTGAATAGGAGATGAAATTAACAGTGAAACAAATACAACTGAACTGACAGAAATAGGTGAATATCAAATTAACATATTACATATTATTTCAAGATTAACAAAAATTATTTTGAAAATTATTTATATATTAATATATATATATATATATATATATATATATATATATATATATATATATATATATATATATTTATTTATTTATTTATTATTCACTTGTTCGTTTATAGTTGATGAGTGTTCGGGTGAATGCATCAAAACAATGAGTGACAAATGGAATCCCGGTGAGTACCCCTCACCCCTCATATGGTGACTGATAAGGGCCATGAAAATATTTCCCGACAAAAAATGATTTTATCATGAAAAATAAGTTTCCATCGAAAAATATTCGTGAGTGAAAATAATTTCGTCACAAAAAAATTATTTTCCATCGAAAAATATTTTGTGAGTTAAAATAATTTCGTTGTGAAAAATATTTTGTGAGTAAAAATAATTTCGTTGTGAAAAATTAATTCCCATCAAAAAATATTCATAAGCGAAAATAATTTTCTTAATAATCGCCTCCAAAATATAGACGTGAGAAAAAATAATTCCGTTCTGAAAAATAAATCGCCTTCCTTCAAAATATATTCCGATGACAAGATATTTTTGCAGCGTAAAAATAATTGTGGGTTTTCCGCTAGTACGGAAGCCCCTAGGTGACATACGAGAAAACCTTTTCACAATTTCGACTTATTAAGTCGAATTTCGACATAATAAGTCGAATTTCGTGTTAATTAAGTCGAAATTCGACTTAATAAGTCGAATTTCGACAATTAACACGTTAATTAACACGAAATTCGACTTATTATCTCGAAATTCGACTTATTATGTCGAAATTCGACTTAATAAGTCGAAATTATGAAAAAAATTATATCATATGTCACCTAGGGGCTTCCGTACGCTAGTCACCTCTGATCTTATTTCATCTATGCTACTAGCCCTTAGTATAGTGGTACACACTGCGTACATAACATACTTGAACTACACGGGGGGGGGGGGGGGTATACCACAGGGCTCTCATTTACACATGAATCAGAGTACTTGGGTAGAGCTTTGATTTTTTTTTTAATCCTGAGATTTCGTGACGGCGAGTCCTTGTAACCTAAAGTAAGGAAGGGTGGGATGGTGGTGCTGTCATCGGGTCCATGTGAACACAAATTTGGGCAAAAAATATCAAAAATTGTGTACGGTCAAAATAAAAATTAGGGCTCTTGATTTTGGTTTCCTTCTCAGACCTCCTGTCCATCTAGAAATAAATATCTTTTGTCAATGTTATGGGCGCAGATCAAGGACCCAAATAACGGATACAAGAAGCCGTAGGGCTAGTAGCATAGATGAAATGTTAAGATCAGGTGAGAAAGTTCAATCGACCGCGTGCACCAGCGGAAAACCCACAATTATTTTTTACGCTGCAAAAATATTTTAGTCATCGGAATATATTTTGAAGGAAGGCGATTTTTCATAGCGGAATTATTTTTACTCAGCATATGTTTTGAAGGCGATTATTTTCATGAGAAAATTATTTTCGCTTATGAATATTTTTGATGGAAATTTAGTTTTCATGACGAAATCGTTTTTGTCAGGAAATATTTTCATGGCCCTTCCTTGTCAGCCACCATAGATACAAGTTGCTGTGCTGTAGCCGTAGGATCGAAAACTAAGACATCTTTTACTTGATGTCCCGTTCAACATACTTAACGGTACAAACACTGCTGCGCCGTAGTTGTAGCGCGATCAATATAAAGCGCGTGAAAACGGGAAAACCCGAAATTATTTTTACAGCAGTTATTTCTCGACAGAGAAAAATATTTCTATGGAAATATTTTTACACATAAAATATATTTTGAAGGTGATTCATTTTACACACCAAAATTATTTTCACTCACGAATATTTTTCGATGGTAATTTATTTTTTGTTAGGAAATATTTTCATGGTCCTTATCAGCCACCATACCCTCGTGAGTACCACTTATGAGTACCTCTCATGAGTACCCCTCGTGTGAGTACCTCTCATGAGTACCTCATCCATAATACTTGAGTTCAATTTGAGTACAGGACTCAAATGCAAATCGTAATTTCAGTACCTGAGTACCATAAGGTATTGGACCTTGAGTGAGTACCATTTATTGACCGTCGGAATATGTCAGTATGATTAGAGTACATGCGGAGTACCAAATACAGTCACTCAACTGAGTACCCGGCCCCGGTTGGTTACATGAATTGTGTAAAGGCATTAAAATGATGCTATTCACAGATCAAGTTGAAACAAACTGCAAAATGAACAAGGTTAAGTGACAGAATTTCATTTTTTGTTGTTTGTAGATGCTTTCAAGCACAACAAGATGATTACAGGGACAGGTGAATATATCGTATATGAATCACCTAGGGCCGGTTCCATAGTAATCATTACAGTCCAAACCAGTCTAAGACGATTTCGGTTTTACAGCCGATCTAACAACTTAGAACCAGTTATAAGATTTAAGACGAATTTTGGATTCAATTTTCGATTATGGAGCCGGCCACTGGTTCAATGAAAAACCAATTTGAATTCATCATGAAAATCTGTTTGATTTTCTATCTATTTATATTTCAGCGAGAGGGATAAGTGAGTTCTGAGATGAGTAGAATTTATTTTAGATTTTCACTATTTTGATCTATAAAGTGATTGTTAGATGTATCTACTGACAGGTACCGGTATCTGCGTGAACTGATGCTGACAATCACAAATTATTCATTGGATTCACAAGAGCAACAATCATTTTGGGTTCAGTGATAACTGGTTATTCATAATTGCTGCCCCATAAAACAATTCAATGCAATTTACTTCTTCAAATATTATACACAGAAAAAAATATCCCTAAAATAGAAACCAGTTGTCAATATCATCACATGGTGGACCTAAAACCCAGAGTCACACTTATCTGTTTATCTGACAGTTGTAGTCAGCGCTTGCCTCTGATTTCGTGGAACCATTGAATAATAGTGACTTCGAACTACAAGTCACACGAGTTTGTTTAAGTTAATGAATTTCTATATTGATAGATTTTAAACTACATGAATTAGCCGATAAAGAGTTTGAAGATAGGAAACGTGAGAGAGGTACTGTACAGTCACATTACAAAGTGTGAAATTCAACATATTGTTTTATGTTTTAAATCTTATTGATGTTTATTATCAATGTTTATTACAGTCAGTGTATTTAATCAAATAAAGACACCTGATGATCACATAAAGACACAAGAGGCATCATTCGAACGCGTAAAAACACCTGAAGAAATATTGCCTCTAACACTGATTATACCGGCACAACTCAGCACTGGTAAGTGACTACACTGAAACTGCATGTTTGAATTTTAATTCAATACAGTAAACTCTGTCTGAAATAACCTGTTAGTAATTCACCGAGTTGAGAATCAGGCTAATCGGTTTATTACACATTTCTCTATTTTTAAACTGTTTAATTTTTGTAGATCAGTCTGATCCTTTTATCACAAAACATTACATTTTTTTTAAATGTTAAAATCCTATTCAATTTTTGTAGAGTTGGATTCAGCCAATCGACATCCAGATATTCTGTGGGATAAAGCAGGTATTATATAAGTCTGTAAAAAGCTTAAGCTAACCTGTTTAATGTCACCGATCTCTTAACGTCAACATTTTTCAGAGAACAAATCCGGCAAATCTAAATTCAATGGAAATACCATTCTTTATGTATTTCATCGGTACCAAAAGTGGCATTACGAAAGCCCTTTTACTGTGACCAGCTTCTTAGGAGCATTAGCCTGAAATATTCTGCGGCTGATCTTTGTCCCTGAAAGGACGATTAATTCTTCTAAGATCTTGTTAAAAATCCTTAAACTGCTCGTTAGGAATACCAGGAAATGCTCTTCTATCATTCATCCTGAATTGAACATGATGTTCTAATCCCCTGCTTTACTGGTCTTTTAAATGTCCAGCGGAACTGAAGGTCTTTAAGCAACAAAAGTTTAGAATTGAAACCACACTCAATGAATGTTGTTGTTTTTATGTGAATTTCAGTGGAATATTTCAAGGATGAATTCATTAGCGCAATACAATCTGATGAATCATTGAAAACTGCTACTCAAACTGCTTTAGATAAAAGTAAGTTACATCTACAGTAAACTACATTTACATCTACAGTAAATAACATTTACATTTACAGTAAACTACATTTACATCTACAGCAAACTAAATTTACATCCACAGTAAACTAAATTTACATCCACAGTAAACTACATTTACATCTACAGCAAACTACATTTATATCTACAGTAAACTACATTTACATCTACAGTAAACTACATTTACATCTACAGTAAATGACATTTAATACATCTACAGTAAACTACATTTACATCTACAGTAAACTACATTTACATCTACAGTAAACTACATTTACATCTACAGTAAACTACATTAACATCTACAGCAAACTACATTTATATCTACAGTAAATGACATTTAATACATCTACAGTAAACTACATTTACATCTACAGTAAACTACATTTATATCTACAGTAAACTACATTTACATCTACAGTAAACTACATTTACATCTACAGTAAACTACATTAACATCTACAGCAAACTACATTTATATCTACAGTAAACTACATTTACATCTACAGTAAACTACATTTACATCTACAGTAAACTACATTTACATCTACAGTAAACTACATTAACATCTACAGCAAACTACATTTATATCTACAGTAAACTACATTTACATCTACAGTAAACTACATTTACATCTACAGTAAATGACATTTAATACATCTACAGTAAACTACATTTACATCTACAGTAAACTACATTTATATCTACAGTAAACTACAGTTACATCTACAGTAAACTACATTTACATCTACAGTAAACTACATTTACATCTACAGTAAACTACATTAACATCTACAGCAAACCACATTTATATCTACAGTAAACTACATTTACATCTACAGTAAACTACATTTACATCTACAGTAAATGACATTTAATACATCTACAGTAAACTACATTTACATCTACATCAAACTACATTTATATCTACAGTAAACTACATTTACATCTACAGTAAACTACATTTACATCTACAGTAAACTACATTTACATCTACCGTAAACTACATTTACATTTACAGAAAAATACATTTAATACATCTACAATCAACAATTGTATATTCATTCACTAAGATTCTTAAAATGTTTTTCCTTTTTTAGACTCAAGCGAAATCAACAATTTGCTGAAGAGAGAAAACTGGAAAGGTAAATTGTTTCATGAAATGTGTGTAAAATGTTTATTTTTACGAATCAAAAATGAATGTTTTAAGATCCGCAAATGACTGGTTTATTTCAATCACTGCTATGACTTCATATTGACAGCTGATTTTACTGTGTAAAATAATTTAAAGATTTTCTTCTATTTTCAGTTGACGGAATTTATAATGATGTGAAAAACAGAATACAATCAATGTCTACAGGTTTGTATTTCAAACGATTTACTATCAATTCTTGCATTAAATTGTAACCGTATTTTGTCGGGCAAGCGCCCTTTTTGTGACCCATATCATATCATGTCAATGTATCATATATCATGTATCATATATCAGCCGGTATATACACTTGTATAACGGTTTATTCCCATTTCGCCGCTTATTTATTCCGATTTGGCCCTTTTCCCATTTTGCCCCTTTCCTATTTCGCCCCTTTGTTCACATTTTCGCCCCTTTTAGTACATTTTCAAAGAAGCTTAGTTGAATCTAAGCAATGTAACATGATTGTTAATTGTGCCTGTGCCTAATTAACTTCAGTCATTAAGTTAATGTGAATATCAATCAAAAACAAAAAGGTACGAGGTGGAAAATGGGCAAAAAAAAGATTGGCGGGGCTGAAAAAATGGTAAGGGTGAAATTGAAAAGGAGCGAGATGGGAAGGGGCTAAATGGGAAAGGGGTCAACTAGGAAGGGAAGACATCTTGTATATCATGTCAACACGCATGCACGCAAGTCGCATGCACGCACACGTCCTCAATCATATTACGTTTATGTCATTTATGCTTGTAAAATGTAATTTTGAAGTTGATTAACTTCATTTTATTTTTCATCATGGAACGATTCATTGCTGAATTTACGTTCTATTTCTATTTGTGATTTCAGAGAAATTGAAGGAACGAGGAATCGTAGCTTATAGAAGTGAGTAGAATGCGTGTTTGATTTATTCATCAATTTACACAGTTTTGAGTTACCCTAAACCCCTTAACACTAACCCCTAAACTCCTAACCCTAGACTTCTAAGCTGTCACTATTGAGATGAACAAAACTGAAAAAGAAATAAAAAATTAGGATATTTTCAAACTCTTGACAAAAAACATTGACCAATATTACATACAATTTAGAAAATAAAGTATAGAATTAAAGCACATTGAATAATCATATAATAAATAATAATGATAATTAAAAAAAATAATAGAATTAAACATCAGCAGAAATAAATAATCATGTAAAAAATAAATCTATAAAAGTAATTTTTGAAAGATGATAAAAGCGTTTAGTCGCAATGATATTCTACAAATGAATAAGATTTAAAGAAATTTAGATTTAATTGAAAAGAAGTGAAAAGTGAACTGTATGAATTGACCTGTTTATATCTACTCTATGTTTATATATGAATTATTGTTGTTTTCTGTTTTTCAGTAAAAGATGAAATAGCGAGTAAGTACTGATAACAACTTACACATTAGAGTCTAGATAAATAGATATTTGTCATGTCCTGTTTTGAATAATAGCGATTCTTATATTGCGCTAAAACCAGTAAACAGTTCAGAGTACTTGAAAAGCTGCACGAAATGCTGCCTTAGAAAGGAAACATTTCAGGGGCTTCCCACATTCATCAATGGATGAAATTGCCCGTGGAGGCTTCGGGGCGGATCTATCCAAGGTTTCTGTGAGTACCGCTCAACTGTGGAAGGGTAAGCCCAATCATAACCCAATTACGGTACTCCCTCAGAAAATCGTGAAGTTTTGTTGGAAATATTTATTAAAGAAATAAAAAGTTTACCATTTTCCATTATTCAAATTAACCATTTCTATTACTTCTACCAGAATATCAGCCTGGAATATAACATACATGTCTGTACAACTCAAACCCTGATCAAATTCAAATCAACTCATCGATAATAACTCACTTGCCAGGGGTAATTTATTCCTGTTAAAACGAGATTTTCACGAGGAACTTGAAAAAATGGTTCTTCTACAATCGTGAGTACCGCTCAAAGCGGTAGTTGCGGTCGGCTGGAGCCACCCCTGGGCGGCTTGTTCCACAAATTTGGGGCACTACTCGGCGGAATATGTAGTATTTGACTCGCAGTGGCTTTGAACATGGATAGAAGCAGAAACGTGAGAGTAACAGATTTTCCTTGATCTTCAATATCGCGGTTTATTTATAAATCAGTACAATCAATATTCATTCTCTGGTTTATCGACTTGATTTGTAGATGTGAAAGAAGAACATGTTTTACTCTCCCTGTAGTAATCTATTGTGTTTATTCTTTTTCAGTGTTTCATATCAAACCAATTATTGCAAACAGAATCCCACAGTTTAAAGGTGAATATATTGTGTTGACTGTTAGGTGTTTAGTATACTAGCAAAGAACCGGCCGTCATGAACGGGTTTTATCGTGATTGAGTTTGAGTTGATTATTTTGCTTCTCGTGTGGAATACACAGTTATTTCGCGTAAGGTCGACTGTATTTTGTAGGAGGATATTGTGACGCTATAGCAACATAAATAGTTTACATCAGTTGACATCATGATAGTTTCTAAATTTAACTTTGCACCTCATAGGTACATTATAACATGTATAATTACAGATTCACTAGAGACTGTTTTAGAAGAGAAATGTAAAAAGGCTTCTGGTTTGTCAACAAACAGCAGTATAAACCCTACCAAGTGGACGCTATCCAAACAATGGGTTTACGATATATCTCGCGCGAGTCAGTTCACAGTGAAATCAGTTTGTGATTTATAATAGAATTCTATTGTATAAAAACTTGTCTATTGTTTATTACATATAGTATCTGTACTCAGTGAATTTACCAGTAGAACTTTAAAGACAAACACAGGTTATTGGAAACAAGTCAAAGAATGTTTCGGTAAATAATAGATTCTTGTTTCGTTTCTGAATTTTTTAATGGTCTGACTTTCAGGTTTTGAATAATAATTATTTGTTCTGTTTGAATAGGAGATAAAATTGACGGTGAAACAAATACAACTGAACTGACAAAAATAGGTGAATATTTTTAAAAATTCAGACAAAAATATAGCGTTGAATTCATTGAAGATGAAATTCATCAATTTAATCGGATCTTCAGAGGCGTCTGTTTTGATTCAGGTCCATGTTTTAAGTGTGAAACTTAAAGTGTTTGATAGCCGCCACTGTTTGTTCACACATTTTGTACCGATGTGAAAATGTCTTTATTTATTTGTTTATAGTTGATGAATGTTTGAGAGAATGCACTAAAACAATGAATGATAAATGGATTACTGGTGAGTACCCCTCATGAGTGAGTACCTTATTCGCTAACGCCACGCAACACAATTTTCATCGCAAATCCTCCCGTAAATATTATTCACTAAAATCAGCGCAAATATTTTCCTCACAAATTGCTCAATTTTTCCCTCAAATCTGCGTGCACAACTAAGAGGCACCCCTTAACTCTCATTTACCGCGCAAATAATACTTTCTTGGCTTTTGAAAGTTAAATAACGTAAATAATTGATATTTTTCAAGGTGCGGTCTGATGGACCAGTACCTTACCAAATTTTTCTGGGGCTCAACTTGGATTCATTGTTAATTATAGTTAAGACCCTTTTCACCAATATATTTGCCCTATGGTGGCCGGCATCCAGCGTTATATCACGTACACAGAATTATTTTTTCAAGAAAAGACTTTTAAGAATGAATTAAATATTAGTTTATTCTCGATGCCAAAATCATTAAATCGATGATAAGTTAAGAAAGGTACAGCGTCCATTCCCGATAATGAATAATGAATATTGGAATATTATGTTAATTTAAAGGTAATAAATATTCTTTTGATAATAATCAAATACAAATTGTTTTCAATGAGGCCACATCAAGAATCCAGATATGGTGACGGTGAATAAGATATTGATGCAAATATCAATTTGCAATGAGTTTTTACTATGAATACCTTTTATGATTGGACTAGTTCCCGTTGCGTGAAAAATTGCCAATCATATCTTGCGATGAGTTTATCTCAAACTGATTTTCATCGCAAATCGTCTCGCAACGCAAATCATCCACGCAAACTTGCGTAAAGTTAGTGAATAATGTCCCCGGTACCTGAATTGTGTGAAGACATTTAAATGATGTGATTCATTGATGAAGTTGAAACCAGCAGTAAACTAAACCAGGTTGAATGACTAGTTTTCTGTGAGCTTGAATTTCATGTATTGATATTTTTAGACGATTTCAAGATCCGCAACATGATTGTAGAGACTAAGATAGGTAAATATTAGTAGAATAGTCAGAACTGATGACGTGGAGAAATATAGTAAGTTTATATAAAACCCACTATATACAAAGTCTTTAGAAGATTAAAAAAGCGAAATTTATCTATCAAAAATTAAAATCAAAGGACTCAACTTTTCGAATTTTCACTAGACATCAACTCAGGTCTGACGTTGGTCTCTAGCGACAGATCGAAACGTTTTGTCCTTTGATTTTAATTTTTGGTAGATATCGTATAGCTCTGAATTATGAATTTATTTACACTCCAACCATTCCCATGGTGTATGAAGAAAAAACAGTATTTGCATAATTACAAAAAAAACCTAGAAAATAATATTATTTTAAAACATAACAAATGTTATTTACAACATACTATTTACACACACTACCGGAGCGATCTATATACATCTACCGGTAGACCTAATTTTATAGATTTAGCCTGGTTTTTTTTAAATATCAAGGTTCCTAAATGTATTTGAATTTAAGTAGTTTTCACGGAATTCGGTTAGTAAGTTAAAGTAAAAAATAAAATGTAGTTCTTCTAATAAAACGTTTTAGGAGGGGGGCCTAATATATCGGTTCTTGGTAAATAAAGATTTGAAAATTCATTCACAGGTAAAAGATAAGACCCAATCCTGAATTGAAATAAACGTCATCAAGCTGATTAATATAGTTATCAAATTTTTATCTAAATTAAATTGTAACTATTCTGTTATTTGTATTGTAGAAGAGATTGTGAATAAGGTCAAACACGAATATTTTCAAACTCGCGAATTTAGAAGTAAGTTTGCAATAAAATCAGAACCTGTTTTAACAACCAGAACTCAAATATCTGTATGTATTGTATTATTATTTATAGGATCAGTTGAGACTGCAGTGAATGAAGCTATCCAGAATTCAGGTATTTATTAAATATTCTTCATAAGTTCGCATTCTGTGATTGAATTGAGTTCAGTTTGGCTGAATGTGTATTTTTTCAAATGTATTTTTACAGAAAAATCACAAGCCGGCAAAACACCAAACTATGAGGCTGCAGGTTTGTAAAAACTCTAATTTCTGTAAATGAATTTGACCTGATGTGGTTGCTACACAGGACCGAATTTCATAGATTAGGGGGCAAAATATTCCCCTGGACCCAGTTTTATAGACTGGTATTATCTTTAACCCGGGAGTTAACTTAATTGAAATTGAATCAAGTTAGCCTCCAGGTTAAAGATAATACCAGTCTATAAAACCGACCCCTTGGCCCTGGAAACTTTTTGAAAATTGTCAGTAGTTAACATAGTTTCTCAATGTTGCTATGGTGGTTGTCACTCTTGTTGAGGATTTTCCCCAAGAGGATCATCCATTTATTACGTCTGCAACAAATTCAGAAAAAGCCTCGAGTATGCTGATAATAGTTAGATCGAGTCCATTATGTATAAAAAGGGTGGTAGAAAATGTAGTCACGTGATAAAATTCATCCTGAACAGAATTGAATTTTTTTAAGGTGCGTACAATACGCATTATTATTTACCCCTCCCCCTTTTGTACACACAAGTATGCAATTTAATAAGACCCCCTTAATTGTACAATTTGATTTTTGAGTTTAACCCCCTCCCTACCCAAAATGCGTACCTAATTAGTGGATGACTCCTTAAAAGGTAACTTTGAACCCGCCCTATGAAACAAGGCCCACGATTATGACCACAAAGATGAGGTAATTTTCAGTTGCTTTCCCTTCAGAATTTTATTCTATTATTTCAGTGCAGTGGATAGCTGCTGAAATGAAAGGTAAATTGACTGATAATAAATACTCAATTTCGTGATGAGTTTGTGTTGATGTTTACAGAATCATTTCTAATTTCAGATTTTACGGTTAAACCATCTGAAACATCATATGGTATGTAATATAATTGTTATATACAGTTGATTATAGGTTGATTATTGATTATACGGTCGCTGTCATCGTTTTTACTGTCACTGTTCACTCAACACGAACATTTTTCAGAGAACAAATTTGTAAAATCAAACTCAAATTCAATGAAATGAAAATACCATTTATAAATCGCCAAAATTCATTACGATGTCATATTTTTCATTGGTCCCAAAAGTAGCTTAAAGGACTTTGACTATATGATAGTGGCTGATTTTAATTCTCGCGTGAGAAAACCAAAAAAGGGCCACTGTGAAAATTTTTTTATCGTTGCTCTACCCGTACAGAAGAATTTTTTAGTATGGCCCGATTCAGCCACCATACATAAAGGACTTGGGTATATGTTTTGTGGGTGCCTCATCAGTCAGCCAACTGAGCAGGAAGTCTAGTAACAATTCACTAAAAATCATGATGTGTTTTCAGAGCGTAATGAATTTGCTAGACTTGCACGAGCAACAGGTAATGAACAAATTATGTGTGTTGAAATTGATGTTATCGGTTTTTATAATGTTTTATAATGTTATACGTAATTTGATTTCTATTTCAGTAACGAGAAAATCAAGAGAGTTGATGGATGAGATACGTGCTATAACAGATAAAGGTAATCAATATTGACTTCTATAAACATTTTACTGACTCAATTCCATATTCATGAATTCATGTTTCCACATTTATATATAACATGTCTTTTGGTTCCCAAACCGGGAAATCAGGAATTTCAAAATTATATTTCCAGGTTGGAAATATATGCGTTAGAAATTCTCCTAATTCTGGAAATATTTTTGAAATTCATTTTGCGCTTCAACTTTCTTTGGCAATCTTTCTAGAAAATCACTTTCATCAACCAATCGACAGTAAAATGTTCTGACGTCACTGTAGTGTGTGATGTTATCTGCTTAATTTCTATCTGGAAAATGAATAATCACCCATGAAATACTCGGGTTTATTGACTTCATAAAATTATGAGAACTATCCTTAATTCTGTTTTGAGTTCGATCACAAACTTGTTTGGTCTTTATTTCATTACATTTGAAGTTAATCTTATTCATGTGAATATTGCTGATTATAATTTGTATGCATCAAATTTTCAAGAATATTTTATTTTATTTTCAGACGAATTAAAAAGCTCGGTTTCCTGGTATAGTTCATACATAGTTTTCATTTTTTTCAGGCGAATTAAAAAAGCTCGGTTTCCTGGTAGAGGAGTCGAGTAAGTAAATTATACAGTCGTCACTTTCTGAATTAAACCATATGAACGAGGTTAAACTACGTAGTTTTGACGTTAAATGGTATGAGATAAAACAAATCGACGAAATTGAGATGAAATTAAGTTTCGTTTTCTTCTGGTTTTTGAGAAATCCGAAGTATATCATTAAACCGGTTTCATCCGGTTCACTGGGGAAACCGGTGAAATTCATCTGGTTTATGAGAAATCACGATTTAAAATCGCATTCAATGAGATACTAGTTGATTGTTTAATAAATAGTCATATCATATCACATATCATATCACGTATCATATCAGCAGGTATATACACTTGTATTACATGTCATCACACACAGATTATTTATTTTTCATCATGGATTGATTTATTGCTGAATTCACATATTCTTTCTATTTGTGATTTCAGAGAAATTAAAGGAACGAGGAATCGTAGCTTATAGAAGTGAGTAGAACGCGTGTTTGATTTATTCGTCAATTTACACAGTTTTGAGTTACCCTAAACTCCTTAACACTAACCCCTAAACTCCTAACCCCTAAACTCCTAACACTAGACTCCTAACACTAAACTCCTAACACTAAACTCCTAACGCTAGACCCCTAACACTAGACTCCTAACACTAGACCCCTAACACTAGACTCCTAACACTAGACCCCTAACACTAGACTCCTGACACTAGACTCCTAACACTAGACTCCTAACACTAGACTCCTAACACTAGACCCCTAACACTAGACTCCTAACACTAGACCCCTAACACTAGACTCCTGACACTAAACCTCTAACACTAGACTCCTAGCACTAGACCCCTAACCCTTAAACTCCTAACACTAAACTCCTAACACTAGACTCCTAACGCTAAACTCCTAACCCCTAAACTCCTAACACAAACTCCTAACCCCTAAACTCCTAACACAAACTCCTAACCCCTAAACTCCTAACCCCTAAACTCCTAACCCCTAAACTCCTAACCCCTAAACTCCTTACACAAACTCCTAACCCCTAAACTCCTTACACAAACTCCTAACCCCTAAACTCCTTAAAGTACTTTACATCATAAAATGATCTCAAAGCTTAATACATTCAAATATTACAATCTTAAAAATAAGTTACATAGATATAATACATTGAACAATGATACAATAAATCGAATACTGTAATCATACTAAATGTATTCTACAAATAAATAAGAATTTTCCAGATTTAGATTTTAATCAGAAGTAAGAATTATATGGTTAAAGTGAACTGTATAAGTTTACCTGTTTAGATCTACCGGTACTCAATGTTTATATATCCGGTATTTGAATTATTGTTGTTTTTTGTTTTTCAGTAAAAGACGAAACAGCGTGTAAGTACTGATAACAACTGATTCGTTAAACTCTACATAAATAGATAACACAATATGATATATCCTATATTGAATAGAAGCGGTTCTTATATAGCTCTGAATTCTGTGAAGCTGGTCATGAAATACTTCCTTTAGGATTGGAAAGAATAACATGTTTCTCTCTCCCTGCAGTAATCTATTGTGTTTATTCTGTTTCAGTGAAACACATCAAACAAATTATTGCAAACAGAATCCCGGGATTTAAAGGTGAATACATTGTATTGACTGTTAAGGGTATTAGTTAACAAGTTAAACCAGTACAGAGTAAGGGTGAAGGTCGACTGTATTTTGTAGGAGGATATTTGGCGCTGTTGCAGCATAAATAGTTTAAAACATCGGTCAATGTTGTAATAGTTTCTATTTTCTAAGTTGTTTTGCTCCTCATTAGGTACATTGTAACATGTATAATTACAGATTCACTAGTGACTGTTTTAGAAGAGAAATGTAAAGACGCTCGCAGTATGTGGTCATCAAAACACTGGGCATATGATATATCTCGCGCGAGTAAGTTCACAGTGAAATCAGTTTGTGATTTATAATAGAATTCTATTGTATAAAAACTTGTCTATTGTTTATTACATATAGTGTCTGAACTCAGTGAATTTACCAGTAGAACTTTAAAGACAGGCACAGGTTATTGGAAACAAGTCAAAGAATGTTACGGTAAATAATAAATTTTTGTTTCACTGAACGTTTTATTAAATGATCTGATTTTTGTGTTTTGAATAATAATTGTTTGTTCTGTTTGAATAGGAGATGAAATTAACGGTGAAACAAATACAACTGAACTGACAGAAATAGGTGAATATAAACAAATTCAGATAAACAGAAATATAGTATTGAATTCATTGAAGATGAAATTCATCAATTTAATCAGATCTTCACAGAGACCTGTTTTGATGCAGAGCAATTTGAACTAATTTTAAACTAAGAGCGCTTGAAACCCTTTGGTCTCAGTTTGAATCAATGTGAAAATTTATTGTTTATAGTTACTGAATGTTTGGGTGAATGCAGTAAAACAATGCGTGATAAATGGAACACTGGTGAGTACCCCTCATGAGTACTTCTCATGAGTACCCCTCATGAGTACCTATCATCAGTACCTCTCTTGAGTACCTTATTCAAATGACCACCGAGCGTCTTGAGTACTGTTAAGTACAAGACTTGAATACAAATTGTAATTCGAGCAGGAAAGTTGATTGAGTACCATTTATTAACTGTCAGGATATGTAATTAGTGTGGTGAGTACAATGAGTACCAAATACAGACACTCAACTGAGTACCCGGCCCCGGTACCTGAATTGTGTAAAGACATTTAAATGATGTAATTCATTGATCAAGTTGAAACAAACTGCAAACTGAACCAGTTTTTCTGTGAACTAATGTTTCATGATTTGATATTTTTAGACTATTTTAAAAACCGAAAGATGATTGTAGAGACAGGTAAATATTGTGTAGCTCTGATATTCAGCCCAGTACTGCCCCCTGGTGACTTTATGAGATGTAACTATTCTGTTATTTGTATTTTAGACGAGATTGTTGATGAGATAAAACGCGAATATTTTCAGACTCCCGAATTTAGAAGTAGGTTTCCAGTAAAATCAGAACCTGTTTCAACAACCAGAACTCAAATATTAATATCTGTATGTATTGTATTATTATTTATAGGATCAGTTGAGACTGCAGTGAATGAAGCTATCAAGAATTCAGGTAATTAAATATTCTTCATAAATATGAATTCTGTGTTTGAATATTTCCAATTAGTCGAATTCAGATTTTGAAATGACTTCAGATGTTTAGTGAAGGTGTATTTTTTTCAATGTAAACTTATATTTTACAGAAAAATCACAAGCCGGCAAAAAACCGAACTATGAAGTTGCAGGTTTGTAACATTTCTGGTAACGAATTTGACCTGATGAATTTCACAGATTAGAAAACAAATTCCCTGGGAAAAAACAAATTCCATTTTAAATATGTCAACTATTTCGTTCCATGGCTTCCTGTCGTTACTAGGGTGGTAGTCACCCTTGTTGATGATTTACCCCTAAGGGTAACTTTGAATCGCGGTCTATGAAATAAGGAAGATTATGTAATATTCTGTTCAGAATTATATCTTATCATTATTTCAGTGAAATGGATAGCTGATGAAATGAAAGGTAAATTGACTGATAATAAATACTCAGTTTTATGATGAGTTTATGTTGATGTTTACAGAATCATTTCTAATTTCAGATTTCACGGTTAAACCATCTGAAATTTATGGTATGTGATATTGTTTTATATCTATATTTGTTGTATGGGTGGCTCATCTGTCAGACAACTGGGCGGGAAGTCGAGTAAC
The DNA here is from genome assembly GCF_964204645.1 of Tubulanus polymorphus. NCBI lineage: Eukaryota > Metazoa > Nemertea > Palaeonemertea > Tubulaniformes > Tubulanidae > Tubulanus > Tubulanus polymorphus. The sequence continues at coordinate 22,121,858 of NC_134030.1, forward strand.
AATTCACTAAAAATCCTGATGTTTTTTTTTTCAGAGCTTAATGAATTTGCTAAAATTGCACAACCAAAAGGTAATGAATAGATTATGTGTGTTAAAACTGATGTTATCGATTTTGATAATGTTTTATAATGTTATACGTAATTTAATTTATGTTTCAGTGATGAGGAAATCAAGAGAGTTGATGGATAAGATACGTGCTATAACAGATAAAGGTAATCAATATTGACTTCTATAAACATTTTACTGACTCAATATTTCCATATTCATGGATTCATGTTTCCACATATATATATATATATAACGTGTCTTATGGTCCCCAAACCGGGAAATCAGGAATTGCAAAATAATATTTCATCATGGCTCAAAATATTTGCGTTGTAAGTTGATAGATTTTCCTCTCATTCTGGAAGTATTTTGAAAATTTATTTTGCGCTTCAACTTTCTTCACCGATCTTTCTTGAAAATCACCTACATCAGCCAATCACCGGTAAAATGTTGATGTCACTGTAGTGTGTGATGATAGCTGCTAAATCTGGAAAATGAAAATCAACACCCATGAAATACTCGGGTTTATTGACTTCATGTAATTGTGAGAACTATCCATAAATTCTGTTTTGAGTTCGATCACAAACTTGTTTGGTCTTTACTTCTTTAGATTTGAGTTTGATCTGATGTTATATGTGAATGATACAACTGTTTATAGTTTGAATGCATCAGTTCATATATTGTTTTCATTTCATTTTTCAGGCGAATTAAAAAAGCTCGGTTTCCTGGTAGAGGAGTCGAGTAAGTAAATTATACAGTCATCACTTTCTGATTTAGACTAGGATCGAGAGATGAAATAGTTTGACATACAATAAATCGACAAAATTAAGATGAAATTAAGTTTCATTTTCTCTGGTTTGTGGGAGATCCGAAGTATATGATTAAACCGGTTTAATCCGGATCACTGGGGAAACCGGTGAAATTCATCTGGTTTATGAGAAATCACGATTTAAAATCGCATTCAATGAGATACTAGTTGATTGTTTAATAAATAGTCATAAAACTGAACGGAATCTCAGAATTCGGATTTAACTGATCCTGATTAGGTTAATCCGGTATTCATGGTTCTAATCTCTACTGAACAGTTTAAGACATTAATGAACAACAATGTTCAATAATATGATATCAAAACTCCTCACTTAGATGAATAAAAAGAGTCTGAATTGTTTCCTTTAGAAGATATTCATTCAACGTTTGAATTATATCCTTTAATAGCTAAAAGTAATCATCATAAATACTAGTATTATAACAAAATTATTAGGTTTAATGCTATACAGAACAAGTCACGAAATAAGTTACGAACTGTATTCAGATGTAATACAAACTAGGGGTAATATACAGCATTAAAACGGTTACAAGTTAAACATATTAAGGGAACTTAAAGAATACAACAGTGAATATAAGTTAATGATTGGATATCTAAAGCAGAACAAACTCTAAGGTGTTTGTAATTGTATTTGATGTTTGGTTTATATTGTATTTATTAATAGGGGCTTAGTAGAAGTCTAAGTAATGAAACTGCTGGTGAAGGTAGATCGGGTACTGGCCGACCAGTGAGTGGTGATGGTAGATCGGGTACTGGCCGACCAGTGAGTGGTAGATCGGGTACTGGCCGACCAGTGAGTGGTGATGGTAGATCGGGTACTGGCCGACCAGTGAGTGGTGATGGTAGATCGGGTACTGGCCGACCAGTGAGTGGTAGATCGGGTACTGGCCGACCAGTGAGTGGTGATGGTAGATCGGGTACTGGCCGACCAGTGAGTGGTGATGGTAGATCGGGTACTGGCCGACCAGTGAGTGGTGATGGTAGATCGGGTACTGGCCGACCAGTGAGTGGTGATGGTAGATCGGGTACTGGCCGACCAATGAGTGGTGATGGTAGATCGGGTACTGACCGACCAGTGAGTGGTGATGGTAGATCGGGTACTGGCCGACCAATGAGTGGTGATGGTAGATCGGGTACTGGCCGACCAATGAGTGGTGATGGTAGATCGGGTACTGACCGACCAGTGAGTGGTGATGGTAGATCGGGTACTGACCGACCAGTGAGTGGTGATGGTAGATCGGGTACTGGCCGACCAGTGAGTGGTGGTGGTAGATCACTTGATGGCTAGTATAGCGAACAATGCGTGGCAGTGGGTACAGCGCTTGTGTTGTTAGTCCGACTAGTGAGTTAACTCATTGATAATGAACTGGTTTTAACTCGGAGTAACTTTGGAACCGGTTCCCACTGTTTGAACTGTTTGCGTATTGCGTATTGTTTTTAGAATTGATTGCTTTGCGTCGCCCGGTAGAAAATACGCTTCAATCTTGCATGTTTCAATATTTCAAAAACCGGAACTTGTTTATTCGATCTGTGTTATAACTTAGACCCGGTCCTCAGTTATAGCCGATATAACAACTTAAACCAAGTCTTTAGATTTCAGACAATTTTTGGACTTAAGACATTTGAGAGTTGGAAATAAAATACTGCCCAAGGTCATTTCTCCATTAAACAGTACACAAGTCGAATTAGACTCAGATATACGGTTTTACAACTGTCAACAATATCATCAGCCTATACCTAAAAATCAGTGATGGTGACGATTAATTAAAATCAATCAGTTTAAATAATAAGAATCTCTCAAAGGTGAAAAGTATTCCATCTTTTTATGGGAGAAACAAGACTCCCAGCATGTTAGTAGTCGAATGAAACACTCTAATCGAAGAAGTCCCACAATTCGAATTTTTATACGATGTAATTTATTAAAACGAAACCACAACGTTTCGGCTGTTAACTTCCACCTGATGATGGCTGTTAGTCACAAATGAAATTTCGAATTGTTGGACTTCTTCGATTCTGTACATGTACCGCGCTAAACGAAACTATCTTAGCAACTTCTTACGCACTGGGGTCCGTGAGGTGCGTTAGGCTTGAGTGAAAACTTAATGTGAATGACTTAATTTCAACCCATGATCTCAAAATAAACTCATAACTGTGGAACTGGGTCTAAAAAGAGAAAAGTGTGGTTTAAGATAAAATCATTGTAATTTGTGTTATTTATTTCATGCTCTATTGTAGTGCTACATTTACTAATTAGCAGATTGTTCGTTAAAATTGATTAATCTAATTGTAATTGATTATTCTCGAATATTTTGTGCTTTTCGCGGACGACTGAAATACTGTCGCAAAGATACAGTCTGTATCTAATAGTCCTACTTAAATGTTCAATAACTATGGACTTTTAAGAGTCCATGAATGAACTAACTGAAACAAGTCGGATTTAGGATTTATAACTGAGACGCTTTTGTATATTGTGAAATTACTGAAATATACCGTGTAACTGAATTGCGCAATAGATTGATTATAACAGAATGTGTAGGCATCTTGAGATCTAGGGGATTAATCGATTAATTATTTACTAAAACATACTATATTGTGATCTAACTAGAACAGTCTTGGAGGCCATTGGAGTGATCTTACTGCATTTTGATCTGAATTGATTTATTTGAACCAGTTTTGTAAAACTTTTATGAAACCGATGATGTTTGATGCGGTTTGTAAGACCATGGAGATCGTGGACTCCTGGTAAAACCAGGGAGATCGTGGGCTTCTAGTAAAACTTTGTACTGTGTTTTTGTGCTAGAAATCGCTAATGATGTAACGTGCTTCTTTTATTCGCTGAAATAAAAAGAATTTATCTATAAATGTGAAGTCATTGTTTTCTTGTGTCAAATGCAGCCGAGGTAGAATCGACCCGGGTCGCTGGTGAAGTTCAACGTTTTTTGATATCATTCCCTGGATGATAAGGAGAAGGTGCCGGGCGGAGGGGAGGGAGCGGGGTAACGTCCTCGACTGAATTATAATCCGTTTTATATAAAAATATGTAATGAGTGGTACTAGTCTCTTTAAATAGAACAGTCTGCAAACGACTTGAAAGATAGTTTCAAAACCAAAGTAATGTTGTACCTCTAATGCCATGATGGCAAAGTTTAGACAATAGAATTTCATGGTTTACTGTATCAAATGCACGTGAAAGGTCTAAAAATATTCCTATAGTAGATTTGCCATTGTCTAAATTATTGATTATTTTATCTATAATAACAGTAATAGCCATGTCAGTGGAATGGTCTTTCCTAAATCCAAATTGACATGGAGATTGTATTTTATGTTTGTCCAAAAAACTTATAACTCTTTTATAGATAACTTTTTCTAAGATCTTAGAAATACATGTCTGGAAGAATTGATATAGGTCTGTAATTTGAAAAATGAGAAGCATCTCCAGATTTAAATCTTCGATATTTTGATGGATTCAGGTACTTGCCCATTAGCTAGACTTAGATTCAGGATATGAGATAACGGCATAGATATAACGTTAATAACTATCTTGAGGATCTTTTGATTAATACCATCATGACCAGTGTTATCGCTATTTTTGAATTTTGAAACTATATTTTCAATTTCTAAACAATCTGTAGGAGAGATAAACAAATTATTTTGTTATGTGGCGGACCCAGAAAAGAGAACAGGAAAATTAATTTTAATGAATTATTTGACGCCTGCGAAAAAATGCAGAATTTTTGGGATAAGCTTACGTGGGATTGAAAATTTGAAATCGAAGTTTTAAGAAATTTGGGTTTGAGGTTTGGGTAGCAGGTCGGCCGGGCTAAATCCCGGCCGGGGACCAGTCACTCGATATCCTATCTTGAGTCTGGGTTGAAGTAGACATTGTCATTTGAAATAGCAATAGGCTTGTTTATGTTATTCCGTATGAATTACGCCCGTGTTTTGTATGTTGTGTTTTCTTATTCTAAAATTTGTAACTTTATTGAATTTGGGAATCTTATATGTAATGCTCAACATAATCATCAATAACGAATAATTAAATTGTCGCCTGAAGCACATGCCATCAGAGGACGCGGAGCCGTATATGACAGCTATGCTATTATAAATTGCTAATCTCATGAAACCGGCATACCCCTAATATCGAACATACTTTCTAAAACATTTGAATATTGAAATTATATGTTTACACGTTTTTATATAGACCGCTTGAAGCCGTCGATGAAATTCACACCGGCCCTACACAGATCGTAGATAGCTTCGTCATTCCACCAGCATCCACATGTCAGGGTCTGACTTTTATATCAGACTTCCAAATCGTGTATAGATCCGCCATTATGACCGAATAATCCGATTTACTTATCATTTCTATTTATGCCTACCTCTTCTGATATAATCATACATCAATTATTACTATTACAATACGTCTTCTAATGACATTATGTAATCACAGTAAGACATTCTACATCTTTGTCAATTATATTTTGCCAAGTAGCTTGGTTGTGTACACATAGACCTGTGATGTTTTGCACATCGATTTACGGTTGTCGTTTGTAAAATGACGCTGAATGGTTAGCATTGTTTAGGTTTCATAATGGTAACGTTTTATAAGGCGTCAAAAAATGTTTCCTTATTAGGTAAAATATCATTTGCTAAATTTGGACCCGCTTGTGTGAGACACTCATTAAATTCATTGGCTATAGTAAGATTATTTTCGTACAGAACACCATTCTTTTCAAAAATATCTGGAAATCAAGGCTTTGTGATTGTCTATTAATTAGGTTATTAATTATTTTCCAGGTTTCTTTGGAGTCTCTCGCATTGTTTAACATAGTATTATAATGCAGCCTTTTAGCTTTTTGATACAAGAATTAACAAGAGGACTTCAAAGTCCTGGGGTTCGAAGAAGCAAAGTCTGATGTACTAAATTATAAATCACATAAAAGAAAGGCAAATTATGAAAAGAAATTGCTATTCCATTAGAGAAGTTTGTTTTCAATTTGTTTTCCGTTTGCATTGCGCACGTGTTAAATGATATGCTTTGTAATTATATTAAGGTGTAATAAAGTTATTTTGAGTTTGAATTTTGAATTTGAATTGTTTACATCTGACGTCATCGATAAAATGCGGCGCGCAGCTGAGCTTGCCTGTCAATCAACATGATTGGTTTACACTAAAAATACGCTCACTTGAAAAACTTGTAGTGTATCAATGTAGAATTTTCGGCACAATATCCGATGCTAAATACCTTACTTTAAAGGTTTATTTGGTGTAAATCGGATCACAAATATTTCTAATATTTTGTTCTTAACTTTTGAAGTGGAAGCCGGTGTCGGCATCAACGTGTGTATGGCTGTACGTACGGGTACTGGCGCTTTATCTGGCTAAGCATTGATGGTGTATTTATGCGCGAGTAGATGTAATGACTTGTTTTAACCAACCGCTAAATCAGCATTCATTACGCATGATTTTAGAAAATGATATTATTCAGAGTATTTGAATATATCTATCATGATAATTATAATATTCTTAAGACAAGCGAATTACGTATGTGGACCTATTTCATTGAGGCGTATCAGTCAATCTGAAAAAAAAACCTTCCGATCCTGTCCTGTTTGATGACTGCAACTTGACGATAGCTTAGGTTCTCATTCTTCGAACCAAAAACGTTTCTGTATCTATTGTAGATGTCTCTATCAGTCTGAAGTTTGCTAAAATCTTCTATAGAGAGAATCCCTTCTTTTAAAGAAATCAATAAACCGTTGGTAAACCTTTCGTGTCCCATCGAAAATCTTCTATTGATTATAGGGAAGCATTCCGTGTTGTATTTATAGAATACATCATAAAAAGAGTTATAGGCCACAGTATCGTGGATATTAATCACATGGGTCCAATCATGTGCAATAAATATCATATAAATTATGACATTCATTCATCCATTCATTCATTCATTCATTCATTCATTCATTCATTCAAGTGTGGACGATCAGTTTTTGAAAGGTTTTGAAAGTGCGCTGATAAATTGTCTAATATCTGGTGTTCGTAATTCATTTTCAATAAAAACCGTCTTAGATGACGAACTGAACACATGTGAAGTGTGGACAATCAGTTTTTGAAAGTGAGCTGATAAAATGTCTAATGTCTGGTGTTTTTAGTTCATTTCCAATTAAAAATGTCTCAAGTGAAGCACTGAACACATGTGAAGTGTGGACGATCAGTTGTTGAAAGTGAGCTGATGTCTAATGTCTGGTGTTTGTAGTTCATTTTCAATTGAAAATGTCTAAGGTGAAGTTCTGAAGTTCTGAAATTTATTTTCTGCACTTTCCATTCAAATCCTTGTCGTTAAGGTAAGATTCCAATTTTCATATTTCGACTTTTTGATAACGAAAACCGAAGGTAGGACTGTATTTCGGAATGAAATGCTGATAATATTTTGCACCTTTGACACTGGATGAATTCCAGAACTGTAACCTAGGATACGGTT